>NW_022141536.1:0-4461 GCF_007565055.1 Rhinopithecus roxellana
CACGTTTTGAACGGATGAAATTTCCTTTATCAGCGTAGGCCTCAATGTGATCCAAAGAAGCCCTTCTCAGTTTCCCAAAGACAGTGTTAATGGACTGCTCCACGAAACATAAGTGTAACTCTGTGAGATGAATTCACACATCACCAAGAAGTTTCTAAGAAAGCTTCTTTCTAGTTTTCATCTGTGGATATTTCCTTTGTCACTGTAATGTTCATTGCGCTATGAAGTATCTAATTGCAGATTTCCAGAAAACTGTGCTAACAAACTGATCAATGAA
The DNA here is from genome assembly GCF_007565055.1 of Rhinopithecus roxellana. Taxonomy (NCBI): domain Eukaryota; kingdom Metazoa; phylum Chordata; class Mammalia; order Primates; family Cercopithecidae; genus Rhinopithecus; species Rhinopithecus roxellana. The sequence continues at coordinate 278 of NW_022141536.1, forward strand.
GAAAACGTGTAACTCTGGGAGTTGCATTCACACATGGCAATGCAGTTTCTCAGAAAGCTTCTCTTTAGTTATTATGTGAGGATATTTGCTTTATCACCATGGGCCCCAATAGACTCCCAAATATCACTTTGCAGATTCCACGAAGAGAGTGTTAGCAAACTGCTTCTTGAGGCAGAGTTTGTACTCTGTGAGAAGAACTCACAGATCAGAAAGAAGTTTCTCAGAAAGCTTCTTTCACGTTTTGAACGGATGAAATTTCCTTTATCAGCGTAGGCCTCAATGTGATCCAAAGAAGCCCTTCTCAGTTTCCCCAAAGACAGTGTTAATGGACTGCTCCACGAAACATAAGTGTAACTCTGTGAGATGAATTCAACATCACCAAGAAGTTTCTAAGAAAGCTTCTTTCTAGTTTTCATCTGTGGATATTTCCTTTGTCACTGTAATGTTCATTGCGCTATGAAGTATCTAATTGCAGATTTCCAGAAAACTGTGCTAACAAACTGATCAATGAAGAGAAACGTGTAACTCTGGAGTTGCATTCACACATGGCAATGCAGTTTCTCAGAAAGCTTCTCTTTAGTTATTATGTGAGGATATTTGCTTTATCACCATGGGCCCCAATAGACTCCCAAATATCACTTTGCAGATTCCACGAAGAGAGTGTTAGCAAACTGTCTTGAGGCAGAGTTTGTACTCTGTGAGATGAACTCACAGATCAGAAAGAAGTTTCTCAGAAAGCTTCTTTCACGTTTTGAACGGATGAAATTTCCTTTATCAGCGTAGGCCTCAATGTGATCCAAAGAAGCCCTTCTCAGTTTCCCCAAAGACAGTGTTAATGGACTGCTCCACGAAACATAAGTGTAACTCTGTGAGATGAATTCACACATCACCAAGAAGTTCTAAGAAAGCTTCTTTCTAGTTTTCATCTGTGGATATTTCCTTTGTCACTGTAATGTTCATTGCGCTATGAAGTATCTAATTGCAGATTTCCAGAAAACTGTGCTAAAAACTGATCAATGAAGAGAAACGTGTAACTCTGGGAGTTGCATTCACACATGGCAATGCAGTTTCTCAGAAAGCTTCTCTTTAGTTATTATGTGAGGATATTTGCTTTATCACATGGGCCCCAATAGACTCCCAAATATCACTTTGCAGATTCCACGAAGAGAGTGTTAGCAAACTGCTTCTTGAGGCAGAGTTTGTACCTCTGTGAGAAGAACTCACAGATCAGAAAGAAGTTTCTCAGAAAGCTTCTTTCACGTTTTGAACGGATGAAATTTCCTTTATCACGTAGGCCTCAATGTGATCCAAAGAAGCCCTTCTCAGTTTCCCCAAAGACAGTGTTAATGGACTGCTCCACGAAACATAAGTGTAACTCTGTGAGATGAATTCACACATCACCAAGAAGTTTCTAAGAAAGCTTCTTTCTAGTTTTCATCTGTGGATATTTCCTTTGTCACTGTAATGTTCATTGCGCTATGAAGTATCTAATTGCAGATTTCCAGAAAACTGTGCTAACAAACTGATCAATGAAGAGAAACGTGTAACTCTGGAGTTGCATTCACACATGGCAATGCAGTTTCTCAGAAAGCTTCTCTTTAGTTATTATGTGAGGATATTTGCTTTATCACATGGGCCCCAATAGACTCCCAAATATCACTTTGCAGATTCCACGGAGAGAGAGTGTTAGCAAACTGCTTCTTGAGGCAGAGTTTGTAACTCTGTGAGAAGAACTCACAGATCAGAAAGAAGTTTCTCAGAAAGCTTCTTTCACGTTTTGAACGGATGAAATTTCCTTTATCAGCGTAGGCCTCAATGTGATCCAAAGAAGCCCTTCTCAGTTTCCCCAAAGACAGTGTTAATGGACTGCTCCACGAAACATAAGTGTAACTCTGTGAGATGAATTCAACATCACCAAGAAGTTTCTAAGAAAGCTTCTTTCTAGTTTTCATCTGTGGATATTTCCTTTGTCACTGTAATGTTCATTGCGCTATGAAGTATCTAATTGCAGATTTCCAGAAAACTGTGCTAACAAACTGATCAATGAAGAGAAACGTGTAACTCTGGGAGTTGCATTCACACATGGCAATGCAGTTTCTCAGAAAGCTTCTTTTAGTTATGTGAGGATATTTGCTTTATCACCATGGGCCCCAATAGACTCCCAAATATCACTTTGCAGATTCCACGAAGAGAGTGTTAGCAAACTGCTTCTTGAGGCAGAGTTTGTACTCTGTGAGAAGAACTCACAGATCAGAAAGAAGTTTCTCAGAAAGCTTCTTTCACGTTTTGAACGGATGAAATTTCCTTTATCAGCGTAGGCCTCAATGTGATCCAAAAAGCCCTTCTCAGTTTCCCCAAAGACAGTGTTAATGGAATGCTCCACGAAACATAAGTGTAACTCTGTGAGATGAATTCACACATCACCAAGAAGTTTCTAAGAAAGCTTCTTTCTAGTTTTCATGTGGATATTTCCTTTGTCACTGTAATGTTCATTGCGCTATGAAGTATCTAATTGCAGATTTCCAGAAAACTGTGCTAACAAACTGATCAATGAAGAGAAACGTGTAACTCTGGAGTTGCATTCACACATGGCAATGCAGTTTCTCAGAAAGCTCTCTTTAGTTATTATGTGAGGATATTTGCTTTATCACATGGGCCCAATAGACTCCCAAATATCACTTTGCAGATTCCACGAAGAGAGTGTTAGCAAACTGCTTCTTGAGGCAGAGTTTGTAACTCTGTGAGAAGAACTCACAGATCAGAAAGAAGTTTCTCAGAAAGCTTCTTTCACGTTTTGAACGGATGAAATTTCCTTTATCAGCGTAGGCCTCAATGTGATCCAAAGAAGCCCTTCTCAGTTTCCCAAAGACAGTGTTAATGGACTGCTCCACGAAACATAAGTGTAACTCTGTGAGATGAATTCACACATCACCAAGAAGTTTCTAAGAAAGCTTCTTTCTAGTTTTCATCTGTGGTATTCCTTTGTCACTGTAATGTTCATTGCGCTATGAAGTATCTAATTGCAGATTTCCAGAAAACTGTGCTAACAAACTGATCAATGAGGAGAAACGTGTAACTCTGTGAGTTGCATTCACACATGGCAATGCAGTTTCTCAGAAAGCTTCTCTTTAGTTATTATGTGAGGTATTTGCTTTATCAACATGGGCCCCAATAGACTCCCAAATATCACTTTGCAGATTCCACGAAGAGAGTGTTAGCAAACTGCTTCTTGAGGCAGAGTTTGTACTCTGTGAGAAGAACTCACAGATCAGAAAGAAGTTTCTCAGAAAGCTTCTTTCACGTTTTGAACGGATGAAATTTCCTTTATCAGCGTAGGCCTCAATGTGATCCAAAGAAGCCCTTCTCAGTTTCCCCAAAGACAGTGTTAATGGATGCTCCACGAAACATAAGTGTAACTCTGTGAGATGAATTCACACATCACCAAGAAGTTCTAAGAAAGCTTCTTTCTAGTTTCATCTGTGGATATTTCCTTTGTCACTGTAATGTTCATTGCGCTATGAAGTCTAATTGCAGATTTCCAGAAAACTGTGCTAACAAACTGATCAATGAAGAGAAACGTGTAACTCTGGGAGTTGCATTCACACATGGCAATGCAGTTTCTCAGAAGCTTCTTTAGTTAATGTGAGGATATTTGCTTTATCAACATGGGCCCCAATAGACTCCCAATATCACTTTGCAGATTCCACGAAGAGAGTGTTAGCAAATGCTTCTTGAGGCAGAGTTTGTAACTCTGTGAGAAGAACTCACAGATCAGAAGAAGTTTCTCAGAAAGCTTCTTTCACGTTTTGAACGGATGAAATTTCCTTATCGCGTAGGCCTCAATGTGATAAAGAAGCCCTTCTCAGTTTCCCCAAAGACAGTGTTAATGGACTGCTCCACGAAACATAAGTGTAACTCTGTGAGATGAATTCACACATCACCAAGAAGTTTCTAAGAAAGCTTCTTTCTAGTTTTCATCTGTGGATATTTCCTTTGTCACTGTAATGTTCATTGCGCTATGAAGTATCTAATTGCAGATTTCCAGAAAACTGTGCTAACAAACTGATCAATGAGAGAAACGTGTAACTCTGTGAGTTGCATTCACACATGGCAATGCAGTTTCTCAGAAAGCTTCTCTTAGTTATTATGTGAGGATATTTGCTTTATAACATGGGCCCCGATAG
>NW_022141537.1:0-46402 GCF_007565055.1 Rhinopithecus roxellana
TTTGGGAGTCTATTGGGGCCCATGGATAAAGCAAATTCCTCACATAATAACTAAAGAGAAGCTTTCTGAGAAAACTGCATTGCCATGTGTGAATGCAACTCACAGAGTTACACGTTTCTCTTCATTGATCAGTTTGTTAGCACAGTTTCTGGAAATCTGCAATTAGATACTTCATAGCGCCATGAACATTACAGTGACAAAGGAAATATCCACAGATGAAACTAGAAAGAAGCTTTCTTAGAACTTCTTGGTGATGTGTGAATTCATCTCACAGAGTTACACTTATGTTTCGTGGAGCAGTCCATTAACACTGTCTTTGGGGAAACTGAGAAGGGCTTCTTGGGATCACATTGAGGCGTACGCTGATAAGGAAATTTCATCCGTTCAAAACGTGAAAGAAGCTTTCTGAGAAACTTCTTTCTGATCTGTGAGTTCTTCTCACAGAGTTACAAACTCTGCCTCAAGAAGCAGTTTGCTAACACTCTCTTCGTGGAATCTGCAAAGTGATATTTGGGAGTCTATTGGGGCCCAGGTTGATAAGCAAATATCCTCACATAATAACTAAAGAGAAGCTTTCTGAGAAACTGCATTGCCATGTGTGAATGCAACTCACAGAGTTACACGTTTCTCTTCATTGATCAGTTTGTTAGCACAGTTTTCTGGAAATCTGCAATTAGATACTTCATAGCGCAATGAACATTACAGTGACAAGGAAATATCCACAGATGAAAACTAGAAAGAAGCTTTCTTAGAAACTTCTTGGTGATGTGTGAATTCATCTCACAGAGTTACACTTATGTTTCGTGGAGCAGTCCATTAACACTGTCTTTGGGGAAACTGAGAAGGGCTTCTTTGGATCACATTGAGGCCTACGCTGATAAAGGAAATTTCATCCGTTCAAAACGTGAAAGAAGCTTTCTGAGAAACTTCTTTCTGATCTGTGAGTTCTTCTCACAGAGGTACAAACTCTGCCTCAAGAAGCAGTTTGCTAACACTCTCTTCGTGGAATCTGCAAAGTGATATTTGGGAGTCTATTGGGGCCCATGTTGATAAAGCAAATATCCTCACATAATAACTAAAGAGAAGCTTTCTGAGAAACTGCATTGCCATGTGTGAATGCAACTCACAGAGTTACACGTTTCTCCTCATTGATCAGTTTGTTAGCACAGTTTTCTGGAAATCTGCAATTAGATACTTCATAGCGCAATGAACATTACAGTGACAAAGGAAATATCCACAGATGAAAACTAGAAAGAAGCTTTCTTAGAAACTTCTTGGTGATGTGTGAATTCATCTCACAGAGTTACACTTATGTTTCGTGAGCAGTCCATTAACACTGTCTTTGGGGAAACTGAGAAGGGCTTCTTTGGATCACATGAGGCGTACGCTGATAAAGGAAATTTCATCCGTTCAAAACGTGAAAGAAGCTTTCTGAGAAACTTCTTTCTGATCTGTGAGTTCTTCTCACAGAGTTACAAACTCTGCCTCAAGAAGCAGTTTGCTAACACTCTCTTCGTGGAATCTGCAAAGTGATATTTGGGAGTCTATTGGGGCCCATGGTGATAAAGCAAATATCCTCACATAATAACTAAAGAGAAGCTTTCTGAGAAACTGCATTGCCATGTGTGAATGCAACTCACAGAGTTACACGTTTCTCTTCATTGATCAGTTTGTTAGCACAGTTTTCTGGAAATCTGCAATTAGATACTTCATAGCGCAATGAACATTACAGTGACAAAGGAAATATCCACAGATGAAAACTAGAAAGAAGCTTTCTTAGAAACTTCTTGGTGATGTGTGAATTCATCTCACAGAGTTACACTTATGTTTCGTGGAGCAGTCCATTAACACTGTCTTTGGGGAAACTGAGAAGGGCTTCTTTGGATCACATTGAGGCCTACGCTGATAAAGGAAATTTCATCCGTTCAAAACGTGAAAGAAGCTTTCTGAGAAACTTCTTTCTGATCTGTGAGTTCATCTCACAGAGTTACAAACTCTGCCTCAAGAAGCAGTTTGCTAACACTCTCTTCGTGGAATCTGCAAAGTGATATTTGGGAGTCTATTGGGGCCCTTGGTGATAAAGCAAATATCCTCACATAATAACTAAAGAGAAGCTTTCTGAGAAACTGCATTGCCATGTGTGAATGCAACTCCCAGAGTTACACGTTTCTCTTCATTGATCAGTTTGTTAGCACAGTTTTCTGGAAATCTGCAATTAGATACTTCATAGCGCAATGAACATTACAGTGACAAAGGAAATATCCACAGATGAAAACTAGAAAGAAGCTTTCTTAGAAACTTCTTGGTGATGTGTGAATTCATCTCACAGAGTTACACTTATGTTTCGTGGAGCAGTCCATTAACACTGTCTTTGGGGAAACTGAGAAGGGCTTCTTTGGATCACATTGAGGCCTACGCTGATAAAGGAAATTTCATCCGTTCAAAACGTGAAAGAAGCTTTCTGAGAAACTTCTTTCTGATCTGTGAGTTCTTCTCACAGAGGTACAAACTCTGCCTCAAGAAGCAGTTTGCTAACACTCTCTTCGTGGAATCTGCAAAGTGATATTTGGGAGTCTATTGGGGCCCATGTTGATAAAGCAAATATCCTCACATAATAACTAAAGAGAAGCTTTCTGAGAAACTGCATTGCCATGTGTGAATGCAACTCACAGAGTTACACGTTTCTCCTCATTGATCAGTTTGTTAGCACAGTTTTCTGGAAATCTGCAATTAGATACTTCATAGCCAATGAACATTACAGTGACAAAGGAAATATCCACAGATGAAAACTAGAAAGAAACTTTCTTAGAAACTTCTTGGTGATGTGTGAATTCATCTCACAGAGTTACACTTATGTTTCGTGGAGCAGTCCATTAACACTGTCTTTGGGGAAACTGAGAAGGGCTTCTTTGGATCACATTGAGGCCTACGCTGATAAAGGAAATTTCATCCGTTCAAAACGTGAAAGAAGCTTTCTGAGAAACTTCTTTCTGATCTGTGAGTTCTTCTCACAGAGTTACAAACTCTGCCTCAAGAAGCAGTTTGCTAACACTCTCTTCGTGGAATCTGCAAAGTGATATTTGGGAGTCTATTGGGGCCCAGGTTGATAAAGCAAATATCCTCACATAATAACTAAAGAGAAGCTTTCTGAGAAACTGCATTGCCATGTGTGAATGCAACTCACAGAGTTACACGTTTCTCTTCATTGATCAGTTTGTTAGCACAGTTTTCTGGAAATCTGCAATTAGATACTTCATAGCGCAATGAACATTACAGTGACAATGGAAATATCCACAGATGAAAACTAGAAAGAAGCTTTCTTAGAAACTTCTTGGTGATGTGTGAATTCATCTCACAGAGTTACACTTATGTTTCGTGGAGCAGTCCATTAACACTGTCTTTGGGGAAACTGAGAAGGGCTTCTTTGGATCACATTGAGGCCTACGCTGATAAAGGAAATTTCATCCGTTCAAAACGTGAAAGAAGCTTTCTGAGAAACTTCTTTCTGATCTGTGAGTTCATCTCACAGAGTTACAAACTCTGCCTCAAGAAGCAGTTTGCTAACACTCTCTTCGTGGAATCTGCAAAGTGATATTTGGGAGTCTATTGGGGCCCTTGGTGATAAAGCAAATATCCTCACATAATAACTAAAGAGAAGCTTTCTGAGAAACTGCATTGCCATGTGTGAATGCAACTCCCAGAGTTACACGTTTCTCTTCATTGATCAGTTTGTTAGCACAGTTTTCTGGAAATCTGCAATTAGATACTTCATAGCGCAATGAACATTACAGTGACAAATTAAATATCCACAGATGAAAACTAGAAAGAAGCTTTCTTAGAAACTTCTTGGTGATGTGTGAATTCATCTCACAGAGTTACACTTATGTTTCGTGGAGCAGTCCATTAACACTGTCTTTGGGGAAGCTGAGAAGGGCTTCTTTGGATGACATTGAGGCCTACGCTGATAAAGGAAATTTCATCTGTTCAAAAAGTGAAAGAAGCTTTCTGAGAAACTTCTTTCTGATCTGTGAGTTCATGTCACAGAGTTACAAACTCTGCCTCAAGAAGCAGTTTGCTAACACTCTCTTCGTGGAATCTGCAAAGTGATATATGGGAGTCTATTGGGGCCCATGGTGATAAAGCAAATATCCTCACATAATAACTAAAGAGAAGCTTTCTGAGAAACTGCATTGCCATGTGTGAATGCAACTCACAGAGTTACACGTTTCTCTTCATTGATCAGTTTGTTAGCACAGATTTCTGGAAATCTGCAATTAGATACTTCATAGCGCAATGAACATTACAGTGACAAAGGAAATAACCACAGATGAAAACTAGAAAGAAGCTTTCTTAGAAACTTCTTGGTGATGTGTGAATTCATCTCACAGAGTTACACTTATGTTTCGTGGAGCAGTCCATTAACACTGTCTTTGGGGAAACTGAGAAGGGCTTCTTTGGATCACATTGAGGCCTACGCTGATAAAGGAAATTTCATCCGTTCAAAACGTGAAAGAAGCTTTCTGAGAAACTTCTTTCTGATCTGTGAGTTCTTCTCACAGAGTTACAAACTCTGCCTCAAGAAGCAGTTTGCTAACACTCTCTTCGTGGAATCTGCAAAGTGATATTTGGGAGTCTATTGGGTCCCATGGTGATAAAGCAAATATCCTCACATAATAACTAAAGAGAAGCTTTCTGAGAAACTGCATTGCCATGTGTGAATGCAACTCACAGAGTTACACGTTTCTCCTCATTGATCAGTTTGTTAGCACAGTTTTCGGGAAATCTGCAATTAGATACTTCATAGCGCAATGAACATTACAGTGACAAAGGAAATATCCACAGTTGAAAACTAGAAAGAAGCTTTCTTAGAAACTTCTTGGTGATGTGTGAATTCATCTCACAGAGTTACACTTATGTTTCGTGGAGCAGTCCATTAACACTGTCTTTGGGGAAACTGAGAAGGGCTTCTTTGGATCACATTGAGGCCTACGCTGATAAAGGAAATTTCATCCGTTCAAAACGTGAAAGAAGCTTTCTGAGAAACTTCTTTCTGATCTGTGAGTTCATCTCACAGAGTTACAAACTCTGCCTCAAGAAGCAGTTTACTAACACTCACTTCGTGGAATCTGCAAAGTGATATATGGGAGTCTATTGGGGCCCATGTTGATAAAGCAAATATCCTCACATAATAACTAAAGAGAAGCTTTCTGAGAAACTGCATTGCCATGTGTGAATGCAACTCACAGAGTTACACGTTTCTCTTCATTGATCAGTTTGTTAGCACAGTTTTCTGGAAATCTGCAATTAGATACTTCATAGCGCAATGAACATTACAGTGACAAAGGAAATAACCACAGATGAAAACTAGAAAGAAGCTTTCTTAGAAACTTCTTGGTGATGTGTGAATTCATCTCACAGAGTTACACTTATGTTTCGTGGAGCAGTCCATTAACACTGTCTTTGGGGAAACTGAGAAGGGCTTCTTTGGATCACATTGAGGCCTACGCTGATAAAGGAAATTTCATCCGTTCAAAACGTGAAAGAAGCTTTCTGAGAAACTTCTTTCTGATCTGTGAGTTCTTCTCACAGAGGTACAAACTCTGCCTCAAGAAGCAGTTTGCTAACACTCTCTTCGTGGAATCTGCAAAGTGATATTTGGGAGTCTATTGGGGCCCATGTTGATAAAGCAAATATCCTCACATAATAACTAAAGAGAAGCTTTCTGAGAAACTGCATTGCCATGTGTGAATGCAACTCACAGAGTTACCTCAGTGTTTTTTGGAGCCGTTTCTTAGGACTGTTTCCATGGATTCTGAGAAGTGATATTTCTGATAGCTTTGAAGAATAGAAGGAGAAAATAATTATCCTCCAAGAGAAAGCAGAACCAAGCTTTCTGAGAAACTGCTTTGTGATATGTGAATTCATTTCACAGTGTTCTATCACCCTTTCTCGGTGGAGTTTCCTAGCACTCATATTGAGGAATCTCAGATGTGATGTCTTGGATATCGTTGAATCGCATGCTGAATAAGGAACTATCCTCAGAGAAACCTGCAGAGAAGACTTCTCAGAAACTTCTATGTTGTGGGTGAATTCAGCCCACAGATGTCCATCATTGTTTCCACTGAGAAACTTGCTAGCAGAGTTTTCGCAGAATCTGCAATAGGACACACGGTGGCGCTCCAAGACCACAAATAACCTCGTCTTATTAAAGAAAGAAGCTTTCTGAAGACCGCTTTGTGATGTGTGAATTCAACTCACTAAGTTGCAGCTGTATTTCGTGGGGCCGTGCCCTAGCCCTATTTGTGTGGAATCTGAGAACAGATATTCCCGATCCCTTTGAAAACAATGGGGCCAATGGAAACATCTTCCAATAAAAATGAGAAAGAAGCTTTCTGAGAAACTTCTTTCTGATCTGTGAGTTCATCTCACAGAGTTACAAACTCTGCCTCAAGAAGCAGTTTGCTAACACTCTGTTCGTGGAATCTGCAAAGTGATATTTGGGAGTCTATTGGGGCCCATGGTGATAAAGCAAATATCCTCACATAATAACTAAAGAGAAGCTTTCTGGGGGGGCGGAGCAAGATGGCCGAATAGGAACAACTCCAGTCTCCAACTCCCAGCGCGAGCGACACAGAAGACCGGTGATTTCTGCATTTTCAACTGAGGTACTGGGGTCATCTCACTAGGGAGTGCCGGACAATCGGTGCTGGTCAGCTGCTGCAGCCTGACCAGCGAGAGCTGAAGCAGGGCGAGGCATCGCCTCACCTGGAAGCGCAAGGGGGAAGGGGATCCGTTTTCCTAGCCAGGGGAACTGAGACACACAACACCTGGAAAATCGGGTAACTCCCACCCCAATACTGCGCTGTAAGCATACAGGCATTCCAGGAGAATATATCCCACACCTGGCCGGGAGGGTCCCACGCCCACGAAGCCTCCCTCACTGCTAACACAGCAGTCTGCCGCGATCTATCCGCAAGGCAGCAGCGAGGCTGGGGGAGGGGCGCCCGCCATTGCTGAGGCTTAAGTAGGTAAACAAAGCCGCTGGGAAGCTCGAACTGGGTGGAGCTCACAGCAGCTCAAGGAAGCCTGCCTGTCTCTGTAGTCTCCACCTCTGGGGACAGCGCACAGCTGAAGACCAACAGGGGAAGTAGCGGGAGCCGGTGCAGACGCGAACGACTCTGTCTGACAGCTTTGGGGAGAGCCGCGGATCTCCCAACGCGGAGGTTGAGATCTGAGAACGGACAGACTGCCTGCTCAGGTGTGTCCCTGACCCCTGAGTAGCCTAGCTGGGAGAAATCCCCCACTAGGGGCAGTCTGACACCCCACACCTCACAGGGTGGAGTACACCCCTGAGAGGACACTTCCAAAGGAAGAATCAGACAGGTACACTCGCTGTTCAGCAACATTCTATCTTCGGCAACCTCTGCTGCTGATACCCAGGCAAACAGGGTCTGGAGTGGACCTCAAGCAATCTCCAACAGACCAACAGAGAGTCCTTCTGACTGTCAGAAGGAAAACTATCAAACAGGAAGGACACCTATACCAAAACCCCATCAGTTCGTCACCACCATCAAAGACCAGAGACAGATAAAACCACAAAGATGGGGAAGAAGCAGGGCAGAAAAGCTGGAAATTCAAAAAATAAGAGCGCATCTCCCCCTGCAAAGGAGCGCAGCCCATCACCAGCAACGGATCAAAGCTGGTCAGAGAATGACTTGGACGAGAGGAGAGAAGAAGGCTTCAGTCCATCAAACTTATCAGAGCTAAAGGAGGAATTACGTACCCAGCGCAAAGAAACTAAAAATCTTGAAAAAAGAGTGGAAGAATTGACAGCTAGACTCATTAATGCAGAGAAGATCATAAACGAAATGACAGAGATGAAAACCATGACACGAGAAATACGTGACAAATGCACAAGCTTCAGTAACCGACTCGATCAACTGGAAGAAAGAGTATCAGCGATTGAAGATCAAATGAATGAAATGAAGCGAGAAGAGAAACCAAAAGAAAAAAGAAGAAAAAGAAATGAGCAAAGCCTGCAAGAAGTATGGGATTACGTAAAAAGACCAAATCTACGTCTGATTGGGGTGCCTGAAAGTGAGGGGGAAAATGGAACCAAGTTGGAAAACACTCTTCAGGATATCATCCAGGAGAACTTCCCCAACCTAGTAGGGCAGGCCAACATTCAAATTCAGGAAATACAGAGAACGCCACAAAGATACTCCTCCAGAAGAGCAACTCCAAGACACATAATTGCCAGATTCACCAAAGTTGAAATGAAGGAAAAAATCTTAAGGGCAGCCAGAGAGAAAGGTCGGGTCACCCACAAAGGGAAGCCCATCAGACTAACAGCAGATCTCTCGGCAGAAACTCTACAAGCCAGAAGAGAGTGGGGGCCAATATTCAACGTTCTTAAAGAAAAGAATTTTAAACCCAGAATTTCATATCCAGCCAAACTAAGTTTCATAAGTGAAGGAGAAATAAAATCCTTTACAGATAAGCAAATGCTTAGAGATTTTGTCACCACCAGGCCTGCCTTACAAGAGACCCTGAAGGAAGCCCTAAACATGGAAAGGAACAACCGGTACCAGCCATCGCAAAAACTTGGCAAAATGTAAAGACCATCGAGGCTAGGAAGAAACTGCATCAACTAACGAGCAAAATAACCAGTTAATATCATAATGGCAGGATCAAGTTCACACATAACAATATTAACCTTAAATGTTAATGGACTAAATGCTCCAATTAAAAGACACAGACTGGCAAACTGGATAAAGAGTCAAGACCCATCAGTCTGCTGTATTCAGGAGACCCATCTCACATGCAGAGACATACATAGGCTCAAAATAAAGGGATGGAGGAAGATCTACCAAGCAAATGGAGAACAAAAAAAGCAGGGGTTGCAATCCTAGTCTCTGATAAAACAGACTTTAAACCATCAAAGATCAAAAGAGACAAAGAAGGCCATTACATAATGGTAAAGGGATCAATTCAACAGGAAGAGCTAACTATCCTAAATATATATGCACCCAATACAGGAGCACCCAGATTCATAAAGCAAGTCCTTAGAGACTTACAAAGAGACTTAGACTCCCATACAATAATAATGGGAGACTTCAACACTCCGCTGTCAACATTAGACAGATCAACGAGACAGAAAGTTAACAAGGATATCCAGGAATTGAACTCATCTCTGCACCAAGCGGACCTAATAGACATCTATAGAACTCTCCACCCCAAATCAACAGAATATACATTCTTCTCAGCACCACATCGCACTTATTCCAAAATTGACCACATAATTGGAAGAAAAGTACTCCTCAGCAAATGTAAAAGAACAGAAATTATAACAAACTGTCTCTCAGACCACAGTGCAATCAAACTAGAACTCAGGACTAAGAAACTCAATCAAAACCGCTCAACTACATGGAAACTGAACAACCTGCTCCTGAATGACTACTGGGTACATAACGAAATGAAAGCGGAAATAAAGATGTTCTTTGAAACCAATGAGAACAAAGATACAACATACCAGAATCTCTGGGACACATTTAAAGCAGTGTGTAGAGGGAAATTTATAGCACTAAATGCCCACAAGAGAAAGCAGGAAAGATCTAAAATTGACACTCTAACATCACAATTAAAAGAACTAGAGAGGCAAGAGCAATCACATTCAAAAGCTAGCAGAAGGCAAGAAATAACTAAGATCAGAGCAGAACTGAAGGAGATAGAGACACAAAAAACCCTCCAAAAAATCAATGAATCCAGGAGTTGGTTTTTTGAAAAGATCAACAAAATTGACAGACCGCTAGCAAGGCTAATAAAGAAAAAAAGAGAGAGGAATCAAATAGATGCAATAAAAAATGATAAAGGGGATATCACCACTGACCCCACAGAAATACAAACTACCATCAGAGAATACTATAAACGCCTCTACGCAAATCAACTAGAAAATCTAGAAGAAATGGATAATTTCCTGGACACTTACACTCTCCCAAGGCTAAACCAGGAAGAAGTTGAATCCCTGAATAGACCAATAGCAGGCTCTGAAATTGAGGCAACAATTAATAGCCTACCCACCAAAAAAAGTCCAGGACCAGATGGATTCACAGCTGAATTCTACCAGAGGTACAAGGAGGAGCTGGTACCATTCCTTCTGAAACTATTCCAATCAATAGAAAAAGAGGGAATCCTCCCTAACTCATTTTATGAGGCCAACATCATCCTGATACCAAAGCCTGGCAGAGACACAACAAAAAAAGAGAATTTTAGACCAATATCCCTGATGAACATTGATGCAAAAATCCTCAATAAAATACTGGCAAACCGGATTCAGCAGCACATCAAAAAGCTTATCCACCATGATCAAGTGGGCTTCATCCCTGGGATGCAAGGCTGGTTCAACATTCGCAAATCAATAAACGTAATCCAGCATATAAACAGAACCAAAGACAAGAACCACATGATTGTCTCAATAGATGCAGAAAAGGCTTTTGACAAAATTCAACAGCCCTTCATGCTAAAAACGCTCAATAAATTCGGTATTGATGGAACATACCTCAAAATAATAAGAGCTATTTATGACAAACCCACAGCTAATATCATACTGAATGGGCAAAAACTGGAAAAATTCCCTTTGAAAACTGGCACAAGACAGGGATGCCCTCTCTCACCACTCCTATTCAACATAGTGTTGGAAGTTCTGGCTAGAGCAGTCAGGCAAGAGAAAGAAATCAAGGGTATCCAGTTAGGAAAAGAAGAAGTCAAATTGTCCCTGTTTGCAGATGACATGATTGTATATTTAGAAAACCCCATCGTCTCAGCCCAAAATCTCCTTAAGCTGATAAGCAACTTCAGCAAAGTCTCAGGATACAAAATCAATGTGCAAAAATCACAAGCATTCTTATACACCAGTAACAGACAAGCAGAGAGCCAAATCAGGAATGAACTTCCATTCACAATTGCTTCAAAGAGAATAAAATACCTAGGAATCCAGCTTACAAGGGATGTAAAGGACCTCTTCAAGGAGAACTACAAACCACTGCTCAGTGAAATCAAAGAGGACACAAACAAATGGAAGAACATACCATGCTCATGGATAGGAAGAATCAATATCGTGAAAATGGCCATACTCCCCAAGGTTATTTATAGATTCAATGCCATCCCCATCAAGCTACCAATGACTTTCTTCACAGAATTGGAAAAAACTGCTTTAAAGTTCATATGGAACCAAAAAAGAGCCCGCATTGCCAAGACAATCCTAAGTCAAAAGGACAAAGCTGGAGGCGTCACGCTACCTGACTTCAAACTATACTACAAGGCTACAGTAACCAAAACAGCATGGTACTGGTACCAAAACAGAGATATAGACCAATGGAACAGAACAGAGTCCTCAGAAATAATACCGCACATCTACAGCCATCTGATCTTTGACAAACCTGAGAGAAACAAGAAATGGGGAAAGGATTCCCTATTTAATAAATGGTGCTGGGAAAATTGGCTAGCCATAAGTAGAAAGCTGAAACTGGATCCTTTCCTTACCCCTTATACGAAGATTAATTCAAGATGGATTAGAGACTTAAATGTTAGACCTAATACCATAAAAACCCTAGAAGAAAATCTAGGTAGTACCATTCAGGACATAGGCATGGGCAAGGACTTCATGTCTAAAACACCAAAAGCAACGGCAGCAAAAGCCAAAATTGACAAATGGGATCTAATTAAACTAAAGAGCTTTTGCACAGCAAAAGAAACTACCATCAGAGTGAACAGGCAACCTACAGAATGGGAGAAAATTTTTGCAACCTACTCATCTGACAAAGGGCTAATATCCAGAATCTACAAAGAACTCAAACAAATATACGAGAAAAAAACAAACAACCCCATCAAAAAGTGGGGAAAGGATATGAACAGACATTTCTCAAAAGAAGATATTCATACAGCCAACAGACACATGAAAAAATGCTCATCATCACTGGCCATCAGAGAAATGCAAATCAAAACCACAATGAGATACCATCTCACACCAGTTAGAATGGCAATCATTAAGAAGTCAGGAAACAACAGGTGTTGGAGAGGATGTGGAGAAATAGGAACACTTTTACACTGTTGGTGGGATTGTAAACTAGTTCAACCATTATGGAAAACAGTATGGCAATTCCTCAAGGATCTAGAACTAGATGTACCATATGACCCAGCCATCCCACTACTGGGTATATACCCAAAGGATTATAAATTAGTCTACTACAAAGACACATGTACACGTATGTTTATTGCGGCACTATTCACAATAGCAAAGACTTGGAATCAACCCAAATGTCCATCTGTGACAGACTGGATTAAGAAAATGTGGCACATATACACCATGGAATACTATGCAGCCATGAAAAAGGATGAGTTTGCGTCCTTTGTAGGGACATGGATGCAGCTGGAAACCATCATTCTTAGCAAACTATCACAAGAAGAGAAAACCAAACACCGCATGTTCTCACTCATAGGTGGGAACTGAACAATGAGATCACTTGGACTCGGGAAGGGGAACATCACACACTGGGGTCTATCATGGGGAGGGGGGAGGGGGGAGGAGGGAGGGATTGCATTGGGGAGTTATACATGATATAAATGATGAATTGATGGGTGCTGACGAGTTGATGGGTGCAGCACACCAACATGGCATAAGTATACATATGTAACAAACCTGCACGTTATGCACATGTACCCTAGAACTTAAAGTATAATAAAAAAAAAAAAAAAAAAAAAAAAAAAAAAAAAAGAGAAGCTTTCTGAGAAACTGCATTGCCATGTGTGAATGCAACTCACAGAGTTACACGTTTCTCCTCATTGATCAGTTTGTTAGCACAGTTTTCTGGAAATCTGCAATTAGATACTTCATAGCGCAATGAACATTACAGTGACAAAGGAAATATCCACAGATGAAAACTAGAAAGAAGCTTTCTTAGAAACTTCTTGGTGATGTGTGAATTCATCTCACAGAGTTACACTTATGTTTCGTGGAGCATTCCATTAACACTGTCTTTGGGGAAACTGAGAAGGGCTTCTTTGGATCACATTGAGGCCTACGGTGATAAAGGAAATTTCATCCGTTCAAAACGTGAAAGAAGCTTTCTGAGAAACTTCTTTCTGATCTGTGAGTTCATCTCAGAGTTACAAACTCTGCCTCAAGAAGCAGTTTGCTAACACTCTCTTCGTGGAATCTGCAAAGTGATATTTGGGAGTCTATTGGGGTCCAAGGTGATAAATCAAATATCCTCACATAATAACTAAAGAGAAGCTTTCTGAGAAACTGCATTGCCATGTGTGAATGCAACTCCCAGAGTTACACGTTTCTCTTCATTAATCAGTTTGTTAGCACAGTTTTCTGGAAATCTGCAATTAGATACTTCATAGCGCAATGAACATTACAGTGACAAAGGAAATATCCACAGATGAAAACTAGAAAGAAGCTTTCTTAGAAACTTCTTGGTGATGTGTGAATTCATCTCACAGAGTTACACTTATGTTTCGTGGAGCAGTCCATTAACACTGTCTTTGGGGAAACTGAGAAGGGCTTCTTTGGATCACATTGAGGCCTACGCTGATAAAGGAAATTTCATCTGTTCAAAACGTGAAAGAAGCTTTCTGAGAAACTTCTTTCTGATCTGTGAGTTCATCTCACAGAGTTACAAACTCTGCCTCAAGAAGCAGTTTGCTAACACTCTC
The DNA here is from genome assembly GCF_007565055.1 of Rhinopithecus roxellana. NCBI lineage: Eukaryota > Metazoa > Chordata > Mammalia > Primates > Cercopithecidae > Rhinopithecus > Rhinopithecus roxellana. The sequence goes on from NW_022141537.1 coordinate 13,720, forward strand.
TTCGTGGAATCTGCAAAGTGATATGTGGGAGTCTATTGGGGCCCATGGTGATAAAGCAAATATCCTCACATAATAACTAAAGAGAAGCTTTCTGAGAAACTGCATTGCCATGTGTGAATGCAACTCACAGAGTTACACGTTTCTCTTCATTGATCAGTTTGTTAGCACAGTTTTCTGGAAATCTGCAATTAGATACTTCATAGCGCAATGAACATTACAGTGACAAAGGAAATAACCACAGATGAAAACTAGAAACAAGCTTTCTTAGAAACTTCTTGGTGATGTGTGAATTCATCTCACAGAGTTACACTTATGTTTCGTGGAGCAGTCCATTAACACTGTCTTTGGGGAAACTGAGAAGGGCTTCTTTGGATCACATAGAGGCCTACGCTGATAAAGGAAATTTCATCCGTTCAAAACGTGAAAGAAGCTTTCTGAGAAACTTCTTTCTGATCTGTGAGTTCTTCTCACAGAGGTACAAACTCTGCCTCAAGAAGCAGTTTGCTAACACTCTCTTCGTGGAATCTGCAAAGTGATATTTGGGAGTCTATTGGGGCCCATGTTGATAAAGCAAATATCCTCACATAATAACTAAAGAGAAGCTTTCTGAGAAACTGCATTGCCATGTGTGAATGCAACTCACAGAGTTACGCCAGTGTTTTTTGGAGCCGTTTCTTAGGACTGTTTCCATGGATTCTGAAAAGTGATATTTCTGATAGCTTTGAAGAATAGAAGGAGAAAATAATTATCCTCCAAGAGAAAGCAGAACCAAGCTTTCTGAGAAACTGCTTTGTGATATGTGAATTCATTTCACAGTGTTCTATCACCCTTTCTCGGTGGAGTTTCCTGGCACTCATATTGAGGAATCTCAGATGTGATGTCTTGGATATCGTTGAATCGCATGCTGAATAAGGAACTATCCTCAGAGAAACCTGCAGAGAAGCCTTCTCAGAAACTTCTATGTTGTGGGTGAATTCAGCCCACAGATGTCCATCATTGTTTCCACTGAGAAACTTGCTAGCAGAGTTTTCGCAGAATCTGCAATAGGACACACGGTGGCGCTCCAAGACCACAAATAACCTCGTCTTATTAAAGAAAGAAGCTTTCTGAAGACCGCTTTGTGATGTGTGAATTCAACTCACTAAGTTGCAGCTGTATTTCGTGGGGCCGTGCCCTGGCCCTATTTGTGTGGAATCTGAGAACAGATATTCCCGATCCCTTTGAAAACAATGGGACCAATGGAAACATCTTCCAATAAAAATGAGAAAGAAGCTTTCTGAGAAACTTCTTTCTGATCTGTGAGTTCATCTCACAGAATTACAAACTCTGCCTCAAGAAGCAGTTTGCTAACACTCTCTTCGTGGAATCTGCAAAGTGATATTTGGGAGTCTATTGGGGCCCATGGTGATAAAGCAAATATCCTCACATAATAACTAAAGAGAAGCTTTCTGAGAAACTGCATTGCCATGTGTGAATGCAACTCACAGAGTTACACGTTTCTCCTCATTGATCAGTTTGTTAGCACAGTTTTCGGGAAATCTGCAATTAGATACTTCATAGCGCAATGAACATTACAGTGACAAAGGAAATATCCACAGATGAAAACTAGAAAGAAGCTTTCTTAGAAACTTCTTGGTGATGTGTGAATTCATCTCACAGAGTTACACTTATGTTTCGTGGAGCAGTCCATTAACACTGTCTTTGGGGAAACTGAGAAGGGCTTCTTTGGATCACATTGAGGCCTACGCTGATAAAGGAAATTTCATCCGTTCAAAACGTGAAAGAAGCTTTCTGAGAAACTTCTTTCTGATCTGTGAGTTCATCTCACAGAGTTACAAACTCTGCCTCAAGAAGCAGTTTGCTAACACTCTCTTCGTGGAATCTGCAAAGTGATATTTGGGAGTCTATTGGGGCCCATGGTGATAAAGCAAATATCCTCACATAATAACTAAAGAGAAGCTTTCTGAGAAACTGCATTGCCATGTGTGAATGCAACTCACAGAGTTACACGTTTCTCCTCATTGATCAGTTTGTTAGCACAGTTTTCTGGAAATCTGCAATTAGATACCTCATAGCGCAAAGAACATTACAGTGACAAAGGAAATATCCACAGATGAAAACTAGAAAGAAGCTTTCTTAGAAACTTCTTGGTGATGTGTGAATTCATCTCACAGAGTTACACTTATGTTTCGTGGAGCAGTCCATTAACACTGTCTTTGGGGAAACTGAGAAGGGCTTCTTTGGATCACATTGAGGCCTACGCTGATAAAGGAAATTTCATCCGTTCAAAACGTGAAAGAAGCTTTCTGAGAAACTTCTTTCTGATCTGTGAGTTCTTCTCACAGAGGTACAAACTCTGCCTCAAGAAGCAGTTTGCTAACACTCTCTTCGTGGAATCTGCAAAGTGATATTTGGGAGTCTATGGGGGCCCATGTTGATAAAGCAAATATCCTCACATAATAACTAAAGAGAAGCTTTCTGAGAAACTGCATTGCCATGTGTGAATGCAACTCACAGAGTTACGCCAGTGTTTTTTGGAGCCGTTTCTTAGGACTGTTTCCATGGATTCTGAGAAGTGATATTTCAGATAGATTTGAAGAATAGAAGGAGAAAATAATTATCCTCCAAGAGAAATCAGAACCAAGCTTTCTGAGAAACTGCTTTGTGATATGTGAATTCATTTCACAGTGTTCTATCACCCTTTCTCGGTGGAGTTTCCTAGCACTCATATTGAGGAATCTCAGATGTGATGTCTTGGATATCGTTGAATCGCATGCTGAATAAGGAACTATCCTCAGAGAAACCTGCAGAGAAGCCTTCTCAGAAACTTCTATGTTGTGGGTGAATTCAGCCCACAGATGTCCATCATTGTTTCCACTGAGAAACTTGCTAGCAGAGTTTTCGCAGAATCTGCAATAGGACAGACGGTGGCGCTCCAAGACCACAAATAACCTCGTCATATTAAAGAAAGAAGCTTTCTGAAGACCGCTTTGTGATGTGTGAATTCAACTCACTAAGTTGCAGCTGTATTTCGTGGGGCCGTGCCCTAGCCCTATTTGTGTGGAATCTGAGAACAGATATTCCCGATCCCTTTGAAAACAATGGGACCAATGGAAACATCTTCCAATAAAAATGAGAAAGAAGCCTTCTGAGAAACTTCTTTCTGATCTGTGAGTTCATCTCACAGAGTTACAAACTCTGCCTCAAGAAGCAGTTTGCTAACACTCTGTTCGTGGAATCTGCAAAGTGATATTTGGGAGTCTATTGGGGCCCATGGTGATAAAGCAAATATCCTCACATATAAACTAAAGAGAAGCTTTCTGAGAAACTGCATTGCCATGTGTGAATGCAACTCACAGAGTTACACGTTTCTCCTCATTGATCAGTTTGTTAGCACAGTTTTCTGGAAATCTGCAATTAGATACTTCATAGCGCAATGAACATTACAGTGACAAAGGAAATATTCACAGATGAAAACTAGAAAGAAGCTTTCTTAGAAACTTCTTGGTGATGTGTGAATTCATCTCACAGAGTTACACTTATGTTTCGTGGAGCAGTCCATTAACACTGTCTTTGGGGAAACTGAGAAGGGCTTCTTTGGATCACATTGAGGCCTACGCTGATAAAGGAAATTTCATCGTTCAAAACGTGAAAGAAGCTTTCTGAGAAACTTCTTTCTGATCTGTGAGTTCTTCTCACAGAGGTACAAACTCTGCCTCAAGAAGCAGTTTGCTAACACTCTCTTCGTGGAATCTGCAAAGTGATATTTGGGAGTCTATTGGGGCCCATGTTGATAAAGCAAATATCCTCACATAATAACTAAAGAGAAGCTTTCTGAGAAACTGCATTGCCATGTGTGAATGCAACTCACAGAGTTACGCCAGTGTTTTTTGGAGCCGTTTCTTAGGACTGTTTCCATGGATTCTGAGAAGTGATATTTCTGATAGCTTTGAAGAATAGAAGGAGAAAATAATTATCCTCCAAGAGAAAGCAGAACCAAGCTTTCTGAGAAACTGCTTTGTGATATGTGAATTCATTTCACAGTGTTCTATCACCCTTTCTCGGTGGAGTTTCCTAGCACTCATATTGAGGAATCTCAGATGTGATGTCTTGGATATCGTTGAATCGCAAGCTGAATAAGGAACTATCCTCAGAGAAACCTGCAGAGAAGCCTTCTCAGAAACTTCTATGTTGTGGGTGAATTCAGCCCACAGATGTCCATCATTGTTTCCACTGAGAAACTTGCTAGCAGAGTTTTCGCAGAATCTGCAATAGGACAGACGGTGGCGCTCCAAGACCACAAATAACCTCGTCATATTAAAGAAAGAAGCTTTCTGAAGACCGCTTTGTGATGTGTGAATTCAACTCACTAAGTTGCAGCTGTATTTCGTGGGGCCGTGCCCTAGCCCTATTTGTGTGGAATCTGAGAACAGATATTCCCGATCCCTTTGAAAACAATGGGACCAATGGAAACATCTTCCAATAAAAATGAGAAAGAAGCCTTCTGAGAAACTTCTTTCTGATCTGTGAGTTCATCTCACAGAGTTACAAACTCTGCCTCAAGAAGCAGTTTGCTAACACTCTGTTCGTGGAATCTGCAAAGTGATATTTGGGAGTCTATTGGGGCCCATGGTGATAAAGCAAATATCCTCACATAATAACTAGAGAGAAGCTTTCTGAGAAACTGCATTGCCATGTGTGAATGCAACTCACAGAGTTACACGTTTCTCCTCATTGATCAGTTTGTTAGCACAGTTTTCTGGAAATCTGCAATTAGATACTTCATAGTGCAATGAACATTACACTGACAAAGGAAATATTCACAGATGAAAACTAGAAAGAAGCTTTCTTAGAAACTTCTTGGTGATGTGTGAATTCATCTCACAGAGTTACACTTATGTTTCGTGGAGCATTCCATTAACACTGTCTTTGGGGAAACTGAGAAGGGCTTCTTTGGATCACATTGAGGCCTACGTTGATAAAGGAAATTTCATCCGTTCAAAACGTGAAAGAAGCTTTCTGAGAAACTTCTTTCTGATCTGTGAGTTCATCTCACAGAGTTACAAACTCTGCCTCAAGAAGCAGTTTGCTAACACTCTCTTCGTGGAATCTGCAAAGTGATATTTGGGAGTCTATTGGGGCCCATGGTGATAAAGCAAATATCCTCACATATAAACTAAAGAGAAGCTTTCTGAGAAACTGCATTGCCATGTGTGAATGCAACTCACAGAGTTACACGTTTCTCTTCATTGATCAGTTTGTTAGCACAGTTTTCTGGAAATCTGCAATTAGATACTTCATAGCGCAATGAACATTACAGTGACAAAGGAAATATCCACAGATGAAAACTAGAAAGAAGCTTTCTTAGAAACTTCTTGGTGATGTGTGAATTCATCTCACAGAGTTACACTTATGTTTCGTGGAGCAGTCCATTAACACTGTCTTTGGGGAAACTGAGAAGGGCTTCTTTGGATCACATTGAGGCCTACGCTGATAAAGGAAATTTCATCCGTTCAAAACGTGAAAGAAGCTTTCTGAGAAACTTCTTTCTGATCTGTGAGTTCTTCTCACAGAGGTACAAACTCTGCCTCAAGAAGCAGTTTGCTAACACTCTCTTCGTGGAATCTGCAAAGTGATATTTGGGAGTCTATTGGGGCCCATGTTGATAAAGCAAATATCCTCACATAATAACTAAAGAGAAGCTTTCTGAGAAACTGCATTGCCATGTGTGAATGCAACTCACAGAGTTACACGTTTCTCCTCATTGATCAGTTTGTTAGCACAGTTTTCTGGAAATCTGCAATTAGATACTTCATAGCCCAATGAACATTACAGTGACAAAGGAAATATCCACAGATGAAAACTAGAAAGAAACTTTCTTAGAAACTTCTTGGTGATGTGTGAATTCATCTCACAGAGTTACACTTATGTTTCGTGGAGCAGTCCATTAACACTGTCTTTGGGGAAACTGAGAAGGGCTTCTTTGGATCACATTGAGGCCTACGCTGATAAAGGAAATTTCATCCGTTCAAAACGTGAAAGAAGCTTTCTGAGAAACTTCTTTCTGATCTGTGAGTTCTTCTCACAGAGTTACAAACTCTGCCTCAAGAAGCAGTTTGCTAACACTCTCTTCGTGGAATCTGCAAAGTGATATTTGGGAGTCTATTGGGGCCCATGGTGATAAAGCAAATATCCTCACATAATAACTAAAGAGAAGCTTTCTGAGAAACTGCATTGCCATGTGTGAATGCAACTCACAGAGTTACACGTTTCTCTTCATTGATCAGTTTGTTAGCACAGTTTTCTGGAAATCTGCAATTAGATACTTCATAGCGCAATGAACATTACAGTGACAAATGAAATATCCACAGATGAAAACTAGAAAGAAGCTTTCTTAGAAACTTCTTGGTGATGTGTGAATTCATCTCACAGAGTTACACTTATGTTTCGTGGAGCAGTCCATTAACACTGTCTTTGGGGAAACTGAGAAGGGCTTCTTTGGATCACATTGAGGCCTACGCTGATAAAGGAAATTTCATCCGTTCAAAACGTGAAAGAAGCTTTCTGAGAAACTTCTTTCTGATCTGTGAGTTCATCTCACAGAGTTACAAACTCTGCCTCAAGAAGCAGTTTGCTAACACTCTCTTCGTGGAATCTGCAAAGTGATATTTGGGAGTCTATTGGGGCCCATGGTGATAAAGCAAATATCCTCACATAATAACTAAAGAGAAGCTTTCTGAGAAACTGCATTGCCATGTGTGAATGCAACTCACAGAGTTACACGTTTCTCTTCATTGATCAGTTTGTTAGCACAGTTTTCTGGAAATCTGCAATTAGATACTTCATAGCGCAATGAACATTACAGTGACAAAGGAAATATCCACAGATGAAAACTAGAAAGAAGCTTTCTTAGAAACTTCTTGGTGATGTGTGAATTCATCTCACAGAGTTACACTTATGTTTCGTGGAGCAGTCCATTAACACTGTCTTTGGGGAAACTGAGAAGGGCTTCTTTGGATCACATTGAGGCCTACGCTGATAAAGGAAATTTCATCCGTTCAAAACGTGAAAGAAGCTTTCTGAGAAACTTCTTTCTGATCTGTGAGTTCATTCTCACAGAGTTACAAACTCTGCCTCAAGAAGCAGTTTGCTAACACTCTCTTCGTGGAATCTGCAAAGTGATATTTGGGAGTCTATTGGGGCCCATGGTGATAAAGCAAATATCCTCACATAATAACTAAAGAGAAGCTTTCTGAGAAACTGCATTGCCATGTGTGAATGCAACTCACAGAGTTACACGTTTCTCCTCATTGATCAGTTTGTTAGCACAGTTTTCTGGAAATCTGCAATTAGATACTTCATAGCGCAATGAACATTACAGTGACAAAGGAAATATCCACAGATGAAAACTAGAAAGAAGCTTTCTTAGAAACTTCTTGGTGATGTGTGAATTCATCTCACAGAGTTACACTTATGTTTCGTGGAGCAGTCCATTAACACTGTCTTTGGGGAAACTGAGAAGGGCTTCTTTGGATCACATTGAGGCCTACGCTGATAAAGGAAATTTCATCCGTTCAAAACGTGAAAGAAGCTTTCTGAGAAACTTCTTTCTGATCTGTGAGTTCATCTCACAGAGTTACAAACTCTGCCTCAAGAAGCAGTTTGCTAACACTCTCTTCGTGGAATCTGCAAAGTGATATATGGGAGTCTATTGGGGCCCATGTTGATAAAGCAAATATCCTCACATAATAACTAAAGAGAAGCTTTCTGAGAAACTGCATTGCCATGTGTGAATGCAACTCACAGAGTTACACGTTTCTCTTCATTGATCAGTTTGTTAGCACAGTTTTCTGGAAATCTGCAATTAGATACTTCATAGCGCAATGAACATTACAGTGACAAAGGAAATAACCACAGATGAAAACTAGAAAGAAGCTTTCTTAGAAACTTCTTGGTGATGTGTGAATTCATCTCACAGAGTTACACTTATGTTTCGTGGAGCAGTCCATTAACACTGTCTTTGGGGAAACTGAGAAGGGCTTCTTTGGATCACATTGAGGCCTACGCTGATAAAGGAAATTTCATCCCTTCAAAACGTGAAAGAAGCTTTCTGAGAAACTTCTTTCTGATCTGTGAGTTCTTCTCACAGAGGTACAAACTCTGCCTCAAGAAGCAGTTTGCTAACACTCTCTTCGTGGAATCTGCAAAGTGATATTTGGGAGTCTATTGGGGCCCATGTTGATAAAGCAAATATCCTCACATAATAACTAAAGAGAAGCTTTCTGAGAAACTGCATTGCCATGTGTGAATGCAACTCACAGAGTTACCTCAGTGTTTTTTGGAGCCGTTTCTTAGGACTGTTTCCATGGATTCTGAGAAGTGATATTTCTGATAGCTTTGAAGAATAGAAGGAGAAAATAATTATCCTCCAAGAGAAAGCAGAACCAAGCTTTCTGAGAAACTGCTTTGTGATATGTGAATTCATTTCACAGTGTTCTATCACCCTTTCTCGGTGGAGTTTCCTAGCACTCATATTGAGGAATCTCAGATGTGATGTCTTGGATATCGTTGAATCGCATGCTGAATAAGGAACTATCCTCAGAGAAACCTGCAGAGAAGACTTCTCAGAAACTTCTATGTTGTGGGTGAATTCAGCCCACAGATGTCCATCATTGTTTCCACTGAGAAACTTGCTAGCAGAGTTTTCGCAGAATCTGCAATAGGACACACGGTGGCGCTCCAAGACCACAAATAACCTCGTCTTATTAAAGAAAGAAGCTTTCTGAAGACCGCTTTGTGATGTGTGAATTCAACTCACTAAGTTGCAGCTGTATTTCGTGGGGCCGTGCCCTAGCCCTATTTGTGTGGAATCTGAGAACAGATATTCCCGATCCCTTTGAAAACAATGGGGCCAATGGAAACATCTTCCAATAAAAATGAGAAAGAAGCTTTCTGAGAAACTTCTTTCTGATCTGTGAGTTCATCTCACAGAGTTACAAACTCTGCCTCAAGAAGCAGTTTGCTAACACTCTGTTCGTGGAATCTGCAAAGTGATATTTGGGAGTCTATTGGGGCCCATGGTGATAAAGCAAATATCCTCACATAATAACTAAAGAGAAGCTTTCTGGGGGGGCGGAGCAAGATGGCCGAATAGGAACAACTCCAGTCTCCAACTCCCAGCGCGAGCGACACAGAAGACCGGTGATTTCTGCATTTTCAACTGAGGTACTGGGGTCATCTCACTAGGGAGTGCCGGACAATCGGTGCTGGTCAGCTGCTGCAGCCTGACCAGCGAGAGCTGAAGCAGGGCGAGGCATCGCCTCACCTGGAAGCGCAAGGGGGAAGGGGATCCGTTTTCCTAGCCAGGGGAACTGAGACACACAACACCTGGAAAATCGGGTAACTCCCACCCCAATACTGCGCTGTAAGCATACAGGCATTCCAGGAGAATATATCCCACACCTGGCCGGGAGGGTCCCACGCCCACGAAGCCTCCCTCACTGCTAACACAGCAGTCTGCCGCGATCTATCCGCAAGGCAGCAGCGAGGCTGGGGGAGGGGCGCCCGCCATTGCTGAGGCTTAAGTAGGTAAACAAAGCCGCTGGGAAGCTCGAACTGGGTGGAGCTCACAGCAGCTCAAGGAAGCCTGCCTGTCTCTGTAGTCTCCACCTCTGGGGACAGCGCACAGCTGAAGACCAACAGGGGAAGTAGCGGGAGCCGGTGCAGACGCGAACGACTCTGTCTGACAGCTTTGGGGAGAGCCGCGGATCTCCCAACGCGGAGGTTGAGATCTGAGAACGGACAGACTGCCTGCTCAGGTGTGTCCCTGACCCCTGAGTAGCCTAGCTGGGAGAAATCCCCCACTAGGGGCAGTCTGACACCCCACACCTCACAGGGTGGAGTACACCCCTGAGAGGACACTTCCAAAGGAAGAATCAGACAGGTACACTCGCTGTTCAGCAACATTCTATCTTCGGCAACCTCTGCTGCTGATACCCAGGCAAACAGGGTCTGGAGTGGACCTCAAGCAATCTCCAACAGACCAACAGAGAGTCCTTCTGACTGTCAGAAGGAAAACTATCAAACAGGAAGGACACCTATACCAAAACCCCATCAGTTCGTCACCACCATCAAAGACCAGAGACAGATAAAACCACAAAGATGGGGAAGAAGCAGGGCAGAAAAGCTGGAAATTCAAAAAATAAGAGCGCATCTCCCCCTGCAAAGGAGCGCAGCCCATCACCAGCAACGGATCAAAGCTGGTCAGAGAATGACTTGGACGAGAGGAGAGAAGAAGGCTTCAGTCCATCAAACTTATCAGAGCTAAAGGAGGAATTACGTACCCAGCGCAAAGAAACTAAAAATCTTGAAAAAAGAGTGGAAGAATTGACAGCTAGACTCATTAATGCAGAGAAGATCATAAACGAAATGACAGAGATGAAAACCATGACACGAGAAATACGTGACAAATGCACAAGCTTCAGTAACCGACTCGATCAACTGGAAGAAAGAGTATCAGCGATTGAAGATCAAATGAATGAAATGAAGCGAGAAGAGAAACCAAAAGAAAAAAGAAGAAAAAGAAATGAGCAAAGCCTGCAAGAAGTATGGGATTACGTAAAAAGACCAAATCTACGTCTGATTGGGGTGCCTGAAAGTGAGGGGGAAAATGGAACCAAGTTGGAAAACACTCTTCAGGATATCATCCAGGAGAACTTCCCCAACCTAGTAGGGCAGGCCAACATTCAAATTCAGGAAATACAGAGAACGCCACAAAGATACTCCTCCAGAAGAGCAACTCCAAGACACATAATTGCCAGATTCACCAAAGTTGAAATGAAGGAAAAAATCTTAAGGGCAGCCAGAGAGAAAGGTCGGGTCACCCACAAAGGGAAGCCCATCAGACTAACAGCAGATCTCTCGGCAGAAACTCTACAAGCCAGAAGAGAGTGGGGGCCAATATTCAACGTTCTTAAAGAAAAGAATTTTAAACCCAGAATTTCATATCCAGCCAAACTAAGTTTCATAAGTGAAGGAGAAATAAAATCCTTTACAGATAAGCAAATGCTTAGAGATTTTGTCACCACCAGGCCTGCCTTACAAGAGACCCTGAAGGAAGCCCTAAACATGGAAAGGAACAACCGGTACCAGCCATCGCAAAAACTTGGCAAAATGTAAAGACCATCGAGGCTAGGAAGAAACTGCATCAACTAACGAGCAAAATAACCAGTTAATATCATAATGGCAGGATCAAGTTCACACATAACAATATTAACCTTAAATGTTAATGGACTAAATGCTCCAATTAAAAGACACAGACTGGCAAACTGGATAAAGAGTCAAGACCCATCAGTCTGCTGTATTCAGGAGACCCATCTCACATGCAGAGACATACATAGGCTCAAAATAAAGGGATGGAGGAAGATCTACCAAGCAAATGGAGAACAAAAAAAAGCAGGGGTTGCAATCCTAGTCTCTGATAAAACAGACTTTAAACCATCAAAGATCAAAAGAGACAAAGAAGGCCATTACATAATGGTAAAGGGATCAATTCAACAGGAAGAGCTAACTATCCTAAATATATATGCACCCAATACAGGAGCACCCAGATTCATAAAGCAAGTCCTTAGAGACTTACAAAGAGACTTAGACTCCCATACAATAATAATGGGAGACTTCAACACTCCGCTGTCAACATTAGACAGATCAACGAGACAGAAAGTTAACAAGGATATCCAGGAATTGAACTCATCTCTGCACCAAGCGGACCTAATAGACATCTATAGAACTCTCCACCCCAAATCAACAGAATATACATTCTTCTCAGCACCACATCGCACTTATTCCAAAATTGACCACATAATTGGAAGAAAAGTACTCCTCAGCAAATGTAAAAGAACAGAAATTATAACAAACTGTCTCTCAGACCACAGTGCAATCAAACTAGAACTCAGGACTAAGAAACTCAATCAAAACCGCTCAACTACATGGAAACTGAACAACCTGCTCCTGAATGACTACTGGGTACATAACGAAATGAAAGCGGAAATAAAGATGTTCTTTGAAACCAATGAGAACAAAGATACAACATACCAGAATCTCTGGGACACATTTAAAGCAGTGTGTAGAGGGAAATTTATAGCACTAAATGCCCACAAGAGAAAGCAGGAAAGATCTAAAATTGACACTCTAACATCACAATTAAAAGAACTAGAGAGGCAAGAGCAATCACATTCAAAAGCTAGCAGAAGGCAAGAAATAACTAAGATCAGAGCAGAACTGAAGGAGATAGAGACACAAAAAACCCTCCAAAAAATCAATGAATCCAGGAGTTGGTTTTTTGAAAAGATCAACAAAATTGACAGACCGCTAGCAAGGCTAATAAAGAAAAAAAGAGAGAGGAATCAAATAGATGCAATAAAAAATGATAAAGGGGATATCACCACTGACCCCACAGAAATACAAACTACCATCAGAGAATACTATAAACGCCTCTACGCAAATCAACTAGAAAATCTAGAAGAAATGGATAATTTCCTGGACACTTACACTCTCCCAAGGCTAAACCAGGAAGAAGTTGAATCCCTGAATAGACCAATAGCAGGCTCTGAAATTGAGGCAACAATTAATAGCCTACCCACCAAAAAAAGTCCAGGACCAGATGGATTCACAGCTGAATTCTACCAGAGGTACAAGGAGGAGCTGGTACCATTCCTTCTGAAACTATTCCAATCAATAGAAAAAGAGGGAATCCTCCCTAACTCATTTTATGAGGCCAACATCATCCTGATACCAAAGCCTGGCAGAGACACAACAAAAAAAGAGAATTTTAGACCAATATCCCTGATGAACATTGATGCAAAAATCCTCAATAAAATACTGGCAAACCGGATTCAGCAGCACATCAAAAAGCTTATCCACCATGATCAAGTGGGCTTCATCCCTGGGATGCAAGGCTGGTTCAACATTCGCAAATCAATAAACGTAATCCAGCATATAAACAGAACCAAAGACAAGAACCACATGATTGTCTCAATAGATGCAGAAAAGGCTTTTGACAAAATTCAACAGCCCTTCATGCTAAAAACGCTCAATAAATTCGGTATTGATGGAACATACCTCAAAATAATAAGAGCTATTTATGACAAACCCACAGCTAATATCATACTGAATGGGCAAAAACTGGAAAAATTCCCTTTGAAAACTGGCACAAGACAGGGATGCCCTCTCTCACCACTCCTATTCAACATAGTGTTGGAAGTTCTGGCTAGAGCAGTCAGGCAAGAGAAAGAAATCAAGGGTATCCAGTTAGGAAAAGAAGAAGTCAAATTGTCCCTGTTTGCAGATGACATGATTGTATATTTAGAAAACCCCATCGTCTCAGCCCAAAATCTCCTTAAGCTGATAAGCAACTTCAGCAAAGTCTCAGGATACAAAATCAATGTGCAAAAATCACAAGCATTCTTATACACCAGTAACAGACAAGCAGAGAGCCAAATCAGGAATGAACTTCCATTCACAATTGCTTCAAAGAGAATAAAATACCTAGGAATCCAGCTTACAAGGGATGTAAAGGACCTCTTCAAGGAGAACTACAAACCACTGCTCAGTGAAATCAAAGAGGACACAAACAAATGGAAGAACATACCATGCTCATGGATAGGAAGAATCAATATCGTGAAAATGGCCATACTCCCCAAGGTTATTTATAGATTCAATGCCATCCCCATCAAGCTACCAATGACTTTCTTCACAGAATTGGAAAAAACTGCTTTAAAGTTCATATGGAACCAAAAAAGAGCCCGCATTGCCAAGACAATCCTAAGTCAAAAGGACAAAGCTGGAGGCGTCACGCTACCTGACTTCAAACTATACTACAAGGCTACAGTAACCAAAACAGCATGGTACTGGTACCAAAACAGAGATATAGACCAATGGAACAGAACAGAGTCCTCAGAAATAATACCGCACATCTACAGCCATCTGATCTTTGACAAACCTGAGAGAAACAAGAAATGGGGAAAGGATTCCCTATTTAATAAATGGTGCTGGGAAAATTGGCTAGCCATAAGTAGAAAGCTGAAACTGGATCCTTTCCTTACCCCTTATACGAAGATTAATTCAAGATGGATTAGAGACTTAAATGTTAGACCTAATACCATAAAAACCCTAGAAGAAAATCTAGGTAGTACCATTCAGGACATAGGCATGGGCAAGGACTTCATGTCTAAAACACCAAAAGCAACGGCAGCAAAAGCCAAAATTGACAAATGGGATCTAATTAAACTAAAGAGCTTTTGCACAGCAAAAGAAACTACCATCAGAGTGAACAGGCAACCTACAGAATGGGAGAAAATTTTTGCAACCTACTCATCTGACAAAGGGCTAATATCCAGAATCTACAAAGAACTCAAACAAATATACGAGAAAAAAACAAACAACCCCATCAAAAAGTGGGGAAAGGATATGAACAGACATTTCTCAAAAGAAGATATTCATACAGCCAACAGACACATGAAAAAATGCTCATCATCACTGGCCATCAGAGAAATGCAAATCAAAACCACAATGAGATACCATCTCACACCAGTTAGAATGGCAATCATTAAGAAGTCAGGAAACAACAGGTGTTGGAGAGGATGTGGAGAAATAGGAACACTTTTACACTGTTGGTGGGATTGTAAACTAGTTCAACCATTATGGAAAACAGTATGGCAATTCCTCAAGGATCTAGAACTAGATGTACCATATGACCCAGCCATCCCACTACTGGGTATATACCCAAAGGATTATAAATTAGTCTACTACAAAGACACATGTACACGTATGTTTATTGCGGCACTATTCACAATAGCAAAGACTTGGAATCAACCCAAATGTCCATCTGTGACAGACTGGATTAAGAAAATGTGGCACATATACACCATGGAATACTATGCAGCCATGAAAAAGGATGAGTTTGCGTCCTTTGTAGGGACATGGATGCAGCTGGAAACCATCATTCTTAGCAAACTATCACAAGAAGAGAAAACCAAACACCGCATGTTCTCACTCATAGGTGGGAACTGAACAATGAGATCACTTGGACTCGGGAAGGGGAACATCACACACTGGGGTCTATCATGGGGAGGGGGGAGGGGGGAGGAGGGAGGGATTGCATTGGGGAGTTATACATGATATAAATGATGAATTGATGGGTGCTGACGAGTTGATGGGTGCAGCACACCAACATGGCATAAGTATACATATGTAACAAACCTGCACGTTATGCACATGTACCCTAGAACTTAAAGTATAATAAAAAAAAAAAAAAAAAAAAAAAAAAAAAAAAGAGAAGCTTTCTGAGAAACTGCATTGCCATGTGTGAATGCAACTCACAGAGTTACACGTTTCTCCTCATTGATCAGTTTGTTAGCACAGTTTTCTGGAAATCTGCAATTAGATACTTCATAGCGCAATGAACATTACAGTGACAAAGGAAATATCCACAGATGAAAACTAGAAAGAAGCTTTCTTAGAAACTTCTTGGTGATGTGTGAATTCATCTCACAGAGTTACACTTATGTTTCGTGGAGCATTCCATTAACACTGTCTTTGGGGAAACTGAGAAGGGCTTCTTTGGATCACATTGAGGCCTACGGTGATAAAGGAAATTTCATCCGTTCAAAACGTGAAAGAAGCTTTCTGAGAAACTTCTTTCTGATCTGTGAGTTCATCTCAGAGTTACAAACTCTGCCTCAAGAAGCAGTTTGCTAACACTCTCTTCGTGGAATCTGCAAAGTGATATTTGGGAGTCTATTGGGGTCCAAGGTGATAAATCAAATATCCTCACATAATAACTAAAGAGAAGCTTTCTGAGAAACTGCATTGCCATGTGTGAATGCAACTCCCAGAGTTACACGTTTCTCTCATTAATCAGTTTGTTAGCACAGTTTTCTGGAAATCTGCAATTAGATACTTCATAGCGCAATGAACATTACAGTGACAAAGGAAATATCCACAGATGAAAAACTAGAAAGAAGCTTTCTTAGAAACTTCTTGGTGATGTGTGAATTCATCTCACAGAGTTACACTTATGTTTCGTGGAGCAGTCCATTAACACTGTCTTTGGGGAAACTGAGAAGGGCTTCTTTGGATCACATTGAGGCCTACGCTGATAAAGGAAATTTCATCCGTTCAAAACGTGAAAGAAGCTTTCTGAGAAACTTCTTTCTGATCTGTGAGTTCATCTCACAGAGTTACAAACTCTGCCTCAAGAAGCACTTTGCTAACACTCTCTTCGTGGAATCTGCAAAGTGATATATGGGAGTCTATTGGGGCCCATGGTGATAAAGCAAATATCCTCACATAATAACTAAAGAGAAGCTTTCTGAGAAACTGCATTGCCATGTGTGAATGCAACTCACAGAGTTACACGTTTCTCTTCATTGATCAGTTTGTTAGCACAGTTTTCTGGAAATCTGCAATTAGATACTTCATAGCGCAATGAACATTACAGTGACAAAGGAAATAACCACAGATGAAAACTAGAAAGAAGCTTTCTTAGAAACTTCTTGGTGATGTGTGAATTCATCTCACAGAGTTACACTTATGTTTCGTGGATCAGTCCATTAACACTGTCTTTGGGGAAACTGAGAAGGGCTTCTTTGGATCACATTGAGGCCTACGCTGATAAAGGAAATTTCATCCGTTCAAAACGTGAAAGAAGCTTTCTGAGAAACTTCTTTCTGATCTGTGAGTTCTTCTCACAGAGGTACAAACTCTGCCTCAAGAAGCAGTTTGCTAACACTCTCTTCGTGGAATCTGCAAAGTGATATTTGGGAGTCTATTGGGGCCCATGTTGATAAAGCAAATATCCTCACATAATAACTAAAGAGAAGCTTTCTGAGAAACTGCATTGCCATGTGTGAATGCAACTCACAGAGTTACGCCAGTGTTTTTTGGAGCCGTTTCTTAGGACTGTTTCCATGGATTCTGAAAAGTGATATTTCTGATAGCTTTGAAGAATAGAAGGAGAAAATAATTATCCTCCAAGAGAAAGCAGAACCAAGCTTTCTGAGAAACTGCTTTGTGATATGTGAATTCATTTCACAGTGTTCTATCACCCTTTCTCGGTGGAGTTTCCTGGCACTCATATTGAGGAATCTCAGATGTGATGTCTTGGATATCGTTGAATCGCATGCTGAATAAGGAACTATCCTCAGAGAAACCTGCAGAGAAGCCTTCTCAGAAACTTCTATGTTGTGGGTGAATTCAGCCCACAGATGTCCATCATTGTTTCCACTGAGAAACTTGCTAGCAGAGTTTTCGCAGAATCTGCAATAGGACACACGGTGGCGCTCCAAGACCACAAATAACCTCGTCTTATTAAAGAAAGAAGCTTTCTGAAGACCGCTTTGTGATGTGTGAATTCAACTCACTAAGTTGCAGCTGTATTTCGTGGGGCCGTGCCCTAGGCCCTATTTGTGTGGAATCTGAGAACAGATATTCCCGATCCCTTTGAAAACAATGGGACCAATGGAAACATCTTCCAATAAAAATGAGAAAGAAGCTTTCTGAGAAACTTCTTTCTGATCTGTGAGTTCATCTCACAGAGTTACAAACTCTGCCTCAAGAAGCAGTTTGCTAACACTCTGTTCGTGGAATCTGCAAAGTGATATTGGGAGTCTATTGGGGCCCATGGTGATAAAGCAAATATCCTCACATAATAACTAAAGAGAAGCTTTCTGAGAAACTGCATTGCCATGTGTGAATGCAACTCACAGAGTTACACGTTTCTCCTCATTGATCAGTTTGTTAGCACAGTTTTCTGGAAATCTGCAATTAGATACTTCATAGCGCAATGAACATTACAGTGACAAAGGAAATATTCCACAGATGAAAACTAGAAAGAAGCTTTCTTAGAAACTTCTTGTGATGTGTGAATTCATCTCACAGAGTTACACTTATGTTTCGTGGAGCAGTCCATTAACACTGTCTTTGGGGAAACTGAGAAGGGCTTCTTTGGATCACATTGAGGCCTACGCTGATAAAGGAAATTTCATCCGTTCAAAACGTGAAAGAAGCTTTCTGAGAAACTTCTTTCTGATCTGTGAGTTCATCTCACAGAGTTACAAACTCTGCCTCAAGAAGCAGTTTGCTAACACTCTCTTCGTGGAATCTGCAAAGTGATATTTGGGAGTCTATTGGGGCCCATGGTGATAAAGCAAATATCCTCACATAATAACTAAAGAGAAGCTTTCTGAGAAACTGCATTGCCATGTGTGAATGCAACTCACAGAGTTACACGTTTCTCCTCATTGATCAGTTTGTTAGCACAGTTTTCTGGAAATCTGCAATTAGATACTTCATAGCGCAAAGAACATTACAGTGACAAAGGAAATATCCACAGATGAAAACTAGAAAGAAGCTTTCTTAGAAACTTCTTGGTGATGTGTGAATTCATCTCACAGAGTTACACTTATGTTTCGTGGAGCAGTCCATTAACACTGTCTTTGGGGAAACTGAGAAGGGCTTCTTTGGATCACATTGAGGCCTACGCTGATAAAGGAAATTTCATCCGTTCAAAACGTGAAAGAAGCTTCTGAGAAACTTCTTTCTGATCTGTGAGTTCTTTCTCACAGAGGTACAAACTCTGCCTCAAGAAGCAGTTTGCTAACACTCTCTTCGTGGAATCTGCAAAGTGATATTTGGGAGTCTATGGGGCCCATGTTGATAAAGCAAATATCCTCACATAATAACTAAAGAGAAGCTTTCTGAGAAACTGCATTGCCATGTGTGAATGCAACTCACAGAGTACGCCAGTGTTTTTTGGAGCCGTTTCTTAGGACTGTTTCCCATGGATTCTGAGAAGTGATATTTCTAGATAGATTTGAAGAATAGAAGGAGAAAATAATTATCCTCCAAGAGAAAGCAGAACCAAGCTTTCTGAGAAACTGCTTTTGTGATATGTGAATTCATTTCACAGTGTTCTATCACCCTTTCTCGGTGGAGTTTCCTAGCACTCATATTGAGGAATCTCAGATGTGATGTCTTGGATATCGTTGAATCGCATGCTGAATAAGGAACTATCCTCAGAGAAACCTGCAGAGAAGCCTTCTCAGAAACTTCTATGTTGTGGGTGAATTCAGCCCACAGATGTCCATCATTGTTTCCACTGAGAAACTTCCTAGCAGAGTTTTCGCAGAATCTGCAATAGGGGAACACTGGTTGGCGCTCACGACACAAATAAATAGTCTATTAAAGAAAGAAGAAGCTTTAGGAAAGAACCGCTTGGTGAGTGTGAATTCCAACTCACTAAGTGCAGCTGTATTCGTGGGGCCGTTTTTGCCCTCGCCCTATTTGTGGGAATCTGAGAACAGATATTCCCGATACCTTTGAAAAACCAATGGGACCAATGGAAACATTTCCAATAAAAAGGAGAAAGAAGCTTTCTGAGAAACTTCTTTATGATCGGGTGGTTCATCTCACAGAGTTACAAACTTGCCTCAAGAAGCAGTTGCTAAAACACTCTGTCGTGGAATATCTGGAATCTGCAAAGTGATATTTTGGGAGCTATGGGGCGCCCATGGTGATAAAGCAAATATCCTCACATAAAACTAAAGAGAAGCTTTCTGAGAAACTGCATTGCCATGTGTGAATGCAACTCACAGCGCTTACCGTTTCTCCTCATTGATCAGTTTGTTAGCACCAGTTTTCTGGAAATCTGCCTAGAACTTCATAGCGACAATTGAACATTCAGGGACAAAGGAAATATTCACAGATGAAAAACTAGAAAGAAGTTCTTAGAAACTTCTTGGTGATGTGGGAATTCATCTCACCGAGTTACACTTATTGTTTCGTGGAGAATTCCATTAAAACTGTCTTTGGGGAAACTGAGAAGGGCTTCTGGATCACCATTGAGGCTACGTTATAAAGGAAAATTCCTCCGTTCAACAAGTGAAAAGAAGCTGCTGAGAAACTTCTTTCTGATCTGGAGTTCATCTAACAGAATTACAAAACTCTGCCTCAAGAAGCCGTTTGCTAACCTCTCTTCGATGGAATCTGCAAAGTGATATTTGGGAAGTCTATTGGGGCCCATGGTGGCTAAAGCAAATATCCTCATATAACTAAAGAGAAGCTTTCTGGAGAAACTGCATTGCCATGTGTGAATGCAAACTCACAGAGTTACACGTTTCTCCTCATTGCTCAGTTTGTTAGCACAGTTCTGGAAATCTGCAACTTAGATACGTCCTAGCGCAAAGAACATTACAGTTGACAAGGAAATATCACAGATGAAAACTAGAGAAAGAAGCTTTCTTAGAAACTTCTTGGTATTTGTGAATTATCTCACAGAGTTACACTTATGTTTCGTGGAGCAGTCCATTAACACTGTCTTTGGGGAAACTGAGAAGGGATCTCGGCATCCCAATGAGGCCTACGCTGATAAAGGAAATTTCATCCGTCAAAAACGGAAAGAAAGCCCTTTCTGAGAAGAAAATTCTTTCTGATCTGGAAGTCTTTTCACAGAGGTACAAACTCTGCCCTCCGAAGCAGTTGCTAACACGCTCTCGTGGAATCTGCAAAGTGATATTTGGGAGTCTAGTGGGGCCCATGTGATAAGCAAATATACTCACATAATAACTAAAGAGAAGCTTTCTTGAGAAACTGCAGTTCCAGGTGGAATGCAAACTCACAGAGGTAAGCCAGTGTTTGTGGAGCCGTTTCTTAGGACGGTTTCCATGGATTATGAGAAGTGTGATATTTCTGATAGCTTTGAGAATAGAAGGAGAAGAAAATAATTATCCTCCAAGAGGAAAGCAGAACCCAAGCTTTCTGAGAAGAAGAAAAATGCTTGTTGATATGTGACTTCATTTCACAGTGTTCTATCCCCATTCTCGGTGGGGAGTTTCCCCTAGCACTCATATTGAGAAACTCAGATGTGAGTGTTCTTGGAGATCGTTGAATCGCAAGTGAATAAAGGAACTATCCTCAGGAGAAAACCTGCAGAGAAGCCTTCTCAGAAACTTCTATGTTGTGGGTGACTTCAGCCCAAAAAGATGTACTCATTGTTTTCCACTGAGAAGACGAAAATTGACTAGAAGAGTTTTAGCCAGAATCTGAAAAGGACAGACGGCTGCGCTCCAAGGACCACAAATAACCTCGTCATTTAAAGAAAGAAGCTTTCTGAAGAACCGCTTGTGAGTTGTGAATAAACTCACTAAGTTGCACTGTATTCGTGGGGCCGTGCCCTAGCCTATTTGTGTGGAATCCTGAGAACAGAATATTCCCGATCCCTTTGAAAACAAGGGACAAATGGAAACAATATTCCAAAAAAATGAGAAGAAGAAGCTTCTGAGAAGGAACTTCGCCTTTCTGATCGGGAGTCATCTCGAGTTACAAACTCTGCGCCTCAAGAAGCAGTTTGCTACACATCTCTCGTGGAATCTGCAAAGTGATATTTGGGAGTCATTGGGGTCCCCAGGTGATAAAGCAATATCCTCCATATAACTATGAGAGAAGCTTTGGAGAACTGCATTGGCCATGTGTGTAATCAAACTCACGAGAGGAGTTACCGTTTCTCCTCATATCATTTGTTAGCACAGTTTCTGGATCTGCAATTAGATTACTTCAATAGCCAATGAACATTACACGACAAGGAACATTCACAAGATTGAAAACACTAAAAAAGAGCTTTCTTAGAAACTCTGTGAGTGATGTGTGAATTCATCTCATCAGAGTTAACATTATGTTTCGTGGCTATCAGTCTAACACTGTCTTTGGGAAACTGAGAAGGGGCTGGTTTGGATCAATTGAGGGCCTAGCTTATAAGGAAATTTCATCCTGTTCAAACGGAAAGAAGCTTTCTGAAGAAACTTCTTTCTGATCTGATTCATCTCACGAGTTAAAACTCTTCGCTCAAGAAAGCAGTTTGCTACACATCTCTTCTGAATCTCAAAGTGATATGGAGGAGTCTATTGTGGGCCCATGTGATAAAGCAAATATCCTCAATATATAAACAAAGAGAAGCTTTCTGAGAAACTGCATTGCCATGTGTGATGCAAACTCAAAAAAAAAAAAAGTTACACGTTTCTCTCATTGAATCAGTTGTTAGCCACAGTTTTCTGGAAACTCCAATTAGATACTTCATAGCGCAATGAAACATTACAGTGACAAGAAATAACCACAAGAAACACTAGAAACGAAGACTCAGTTTCCTTAGAAACTTTTGGTGATGGATGAATCACTCACAGAGTAGCACTTATGTTTCTTGGAGCAGTCACATTACACTGCTTTGGGGAACTGAGAAGGGCTTCTTTGGATCACCATAGCCTACGCTGATAAAGGAATTTTCATTCCGTTCAAAACTGTGAAAGAAGCTTTTGAGAAACTCATTTCTGAATCCTGTGAGTTCTTCTCACAGAGGGGGATACCAATCTGCTCAAGAAGCAGTTTGCTAACATCTCTTCGTGAATCTGCAAAGTGAGATTTGGGAGTCTATTGGGGCCCTGGTTGATAAAGCAAATATCCTCACATTAATAACTAAAGAAGCTTATCTGAAAACTGCATTGCCAGTGTGAATGCAACTCACAGAGTTACGCCAGTGTTTTTTGGAGACCGTGTTCTTAGGACTGGTTTACCAGGATTCTGAAAGTTGATATTTCGATAGCTTTGAAGAATAGTAGAAGGAGAAATAATATCCTCCAAGAGAAGCAGAGAACCAGCTTTCTGGAAAGAAACTGCTTTTTGTGATAGTGAATATTCATTTCACAGTGTTCTATCACCCTTTCTCGGTGGAGGTTCCTGGCACTCATATTGAGGATCTCAGATGTGAGTCCCCCCCTGGAATATCGTTGAATCGCATGCTGAAAAGGAACTATACCTCAGAGAAACCTGCGAGAAGCCTCTCAGAAACTCTCTATGTTTGGGGTGAATTAGCCCACAGATGTCCATCATTGGTTTCGCACTGAGACACTTGCTAGCAGAGTTTTTTCGCAGATCATGCAAAGGACACAGGAAGGCAGGGTGGCGCTCAAGACCACAAATCACCCTCGTCTTATTAAAGAACAGAAGCTTTCTGAGACCGACTTTGTGATGTGTGATTCAAAACTCACTAAGTTTGCAGACTGTATATTTCCGTGCGGGCCGTTGCCCTGCCCTATTTTGTGGAATACTGAGAACAGAATTCCCGATCCCTCTTTGAAACAATGGGTGCCGGGCAAGGAAACATCTTCCAATAAATGAGAAAGAGGCTTTTCTGAGAAAACTTCTTTCTGATCTGTGGTTCATCTACAAGAGTTACAACTCTGCCCCTCAAGAAGCAGTTTGCTAACACTCTCTAGTGGAATCTGCAAAGGGATATTTGGGTCTATTGGGGTCCCCTGGTGATAAAGCAAATATCCTCACATAATAACCTAAAAGAGACGCTTTCTGAGAAATGCTTGCCATGTGTGAATGCAACTCACAGAGTTTACAGTTTCTATTGTTAGGTTTCTCTTTTTTTTGATTCAGTTTGTTAGCCATAGTTTTCGAGGGAAATCCGTGCAATTAGTACTTAATAGCGCAAATGAACATTACAGTGACAACGGAAATATCCACAGATGAAAACTAGAAGAATCTTTCTTAGAAACTCTTGTGATGTTGAATTCATACTCACAGAGTTACAATTAGTTTTCGTGGAAGCAGTCATTAACGGTCTTTGGGGCAAACTGAGAATGGGCTTCTTGGATCACATTGAGGCCTACGCTGATAAAGGAAATTTTCATCCTTCAAACGTGAAAGAAGCTTTCTGCATGAAAACTTCCTTTCTGATCTGTGAGTTCATCTCAAGAGTTAAAACTCTGCCTCAAGAAGGCATTGTAAACTCTCTTCGTGGAATCTGCAAAGTGATATTTGGGAGTCTGTTGGGGCCCATGGTGAAAAGCAAATATATACCATAATAACTAAAGAGAAGTTTCTGAGAAAACTGCTTGCCATAGTGTGAAGTTCAACTCCGAGTACACGTTTCTCCCCTTGATCAGTTTGTAGCCCACAGTTTTCTGAAATCCTGCAATTAGATATTCATAGCGCAAAGACATTACAGTTGACAAGGAAAAAACGTAATGCCACAAGATGAAAACTAGAAAGAAGCTTTCTTAGAAACTCTTGTGATGGGTGAATTCCATCTCACAGCTAGTTACCTTATGTTTCGTGGAGCAGTCCATCAACACTGTCTTTGGGGAAACTGAGAAGGCTTCTTTGTGATCACATTGAGGCTACGCTGATAAGGAAATTCAGGGATCCGTTCAAAACGTGAGAAGAAGAAGCTTTCGGAGAACTTCTTTTCTGATCTGTGTTCTTCTCACAGAGGTACAAACTCTGCTCAAGAAGCATTTGCTAACAGCTCTCTCGTGGGAATCTGCAAAGTGTATTTGGGAAGTCTAGGGGCCCTGTGTATAAAGGCAAATATCCTCACCATAATAACTAAAGAGAAGCTTTTCTGAGAACTGCATTGCACTGGGTGAATGCACTCACGAGTTTACGCCAGGGTTTTTTGGAAGCGTTTCTTAGTGACTTTTCCCATGGATTCTGAGAAGTGATTTTCAGATAGATGTGAGACTAGAAGGGAAAGGATAATTATCCTCCAAGGAAATCAGAACCAGATTTCTAGAGAAACTGCTTTTGATAGTGTGACTTCCATTCTCACGTGTTCTATACACCCTTCTCGGTGGAGTTCCTAGGCACTATATTGAGGAATCTCAGAGGGTGATGTCTTGGATAATCGTTGAATGCATGCTGAATAAGGAACTATCCTCAGAGAAACCTGCAGACGAAGCCTTCTCAGAAACTTCTATGTTGTGGGTGAATTCAGACCACAGAATGTCCATCAGTTTTCCCCTGAGAAACTTGACTTCTAGCAAGTTTTCGCGATCTGCAATAGGACAGACGGTGACGCTCTCCAAGACCAGCAAATAACCTCAGATTAAAAGAAGAAGTTATCTGAAGACCGCGTTTGGTGATGTGTGAATTCAACTCATAAGTGCAGACTGTATTTCGTGGGGCCTGCCCTCGCCGCTATTTGTGGGAATCTGAAACAGATATTCCCATCCCTTTGAAAAACAATGGGACCAATGGAAACATCTTCCAATAAAATGAGAAAGAAAGCTTTCTGCGAAATTCTTTCTGATCTGTGAGTTTCAATCTAACAGAGTACAAACTCTGCATCAAGAAGCAGTTTGCTAAAACACTCTGTTCGGGAATCTGCCAAAGTGATATTTGGGAGAGTCTATTGGGGCCCATGGTGATAAAGCAAATTATCCTCACATAATAACTAAAGAGACGCTTTCTGAGAAACTGCATGCCATTGTGTGATGCAACTCACAGAGTTACACGTTTATCATCATTGATCAGTTTGTTAGCACAGTTTCTGGAAATCTGACATTAGGATACTTCATAGCGCCAATGGAACATTTACAGTGACAAAGGACATATTCACAGATGAAACTAGAAAGAAAGCTTATTAGAACACTTCTGGTGATGTGTGAATCATCTCACAGAGTACACTTATGTTTCGGTGGCGCATTCCATTAACACTGTCTTGGGGAAACTGAGAAGGGCTTCTTTGGATCAATTGAGGCCTACGTTGGATCAAGGAAATTTCAATCCGTTCAAAACTGCGAAAGTGAGAAGCTTGCTGAGGAACTTCTTTCGATTCTGGAGTCATCTCACAGAATTACAAAACTATGCCAAGAAGCAGTTTTGTACACTATCTTCGTGGAATCTGCCAAGGGATTTGGGAGTCCTATTGGGGCCCAGGTGATAAGGCAAATATACTCACCTAATAAACTAAAGAGAAGCTTTATGAGAAAACGGCATTGCCAAGTGTGAAGCAACCACAGAGTTAAAAGTTTCTCCTTATTGATCAGTTTGTTAGCAAGTTTTCTGGAAATCTGCAATTAGATACTTCATAGCGCAAAAGAACAAAGAACATTACAGTGACAAGGAAACTATCAAGATGAAAACTAGAAAGAAGCTTTCTTAGAAACTTCTTGGTAGTGTGAATTATCTCACAGAGTTACCCCCCACTTTATGTGTAGTGGAGCATGTCCATTAACACTGTCTTTGGGGAGAAACTGAGAAGGGCTTCTTTGGATCAACATTTGAGGCCTACGCTGATAAAAGGAAATTCATCCGTTCAAAACGTGATGAAAGAAGCTTTCATGAGAAACTTCTTCTGATCGTGAGTTATTTTCAAAGAGGTACAAACTCTGCCTCAAGAAGCAGATTTGCTAAACACTCCTTTCGTGGAACTGCAAATATTATTGGGAGTCTATTGGCGGCCCAGGTTGATAAAGCCAAATATCATCAACATAATAAATAAAGAGAAGCTTTCTGAGAAAATGCATTGCCATGTGTGAATGCATCACAGAGTACGCCGTGTTTTGGAGCCGTTTCTTTAGCGACTGTTTCCAGGATTTTGAGAAGTTATATTTCTGATAGCTTTGAGAATAGAAGGAGAAAAATAATTATCCTCAAGAGAAGCAGAACCAAGCTTCGAGAAAAACTGCTTGGTGATATGTTGAATTCATTTCACTGTTTTCTATCACCCTTTCTCGGTGGAGTTTCCTAGCACTCTATTGAGAATCTCAGATGTGATGTCTTGGAATATCGTTGAATCGCAAGCGAATAAGGACCTAGCCTCAGAAGAAACCTTGCAGAGAAGCCTTCTCAGAAACTTCGATGTTGTGGGTGAATTCAGCCCACAGAGGTCCATCATGTTGCCACTAGCAGAAGAAGAAACTTGCTATAAAGAGTTTTCGCAGAATCTGCACTAGGACAGACGTGGCGCTCCAAGACCAAATACCTCGTCAATTAAAGAAAGAAGCTTTCTGAAGGACCGCTTTGTGATGTGTGTAATTCATCACATTAAGTGCAGTCTGTTTACTCCTTCGTCCGGGGTTACCGTGTGCCCCCTAGCCTCCATATTGCGCCGGTGGGCAATCTTTCGCAGAACATGATATTCTCCGCTCCCATTTCTGACAACTTCATTTTTCTACTGGAGACCCAATGGACCAAACTCTTTACAAATATCAAAATTTTGTTTTATGATTTAAGACCGCCCTTCTGAGAATACTTCTTTCATCGATCATGTGAGTTAATTATCACAGACGTTACACTAACTCTTCGGACTCAGACAAGCACCACTTTCTACGCAGTTTGCTCAACAATTCTTCGTTCGTGGATCAGCCAACCTAGTGCACTTAATGGGTTTCAGGTCTATTGCTTTGGGCCCCCACCATATGTTGCGTGCATAAAGCAAATATCTCTACTATACTATTCCTAGAGAGAATGCTCTGAGAAACTGTTTCCATTGTTTCGCCATTTTGGTGTTGAATGCCTGCCAACTTCTAACAGACCGTTAACGTTTCTTTCCGTAATTAGCCTATCTAATTGTTTTGTGATTTAGCACCCAGTTTTCTGGAAATTGCAAACTGAGATAATTCATTAGTTGAACCCATTTATGACCAAATCTATCACTGAACTAAAGGAAATATTCAAAGGTTCATGACAACGTAGAAAGAACGCGTTTTAGAAACTATTGGGGATTTCCGTGTGAATTCATCTCATTCCCAACCCCAGAGCGTACACTTTGTTTTACGCCAGAGCCATTCCATCACATCTTTGTCTTTGGGGAAACCTGAGATTTAGGCTCGACCTTGGGATCATTCATTGAGGCCTACTTTTGTTTGAGAAAGTAAATCTTCATTCCGTTTCAAAATCCACCGTTGAAAGAAGCTTCTGGAGATTTGAGATCCACGTCCTTTCTGACCCATTTGAGCGTCATCTCTTCATAAAGAGCCCGTAAAATTAACACTATGCCCTCCACAGAAGCCGTTCAGCTGTTTCTGCTAACATTCTCTCCTTGTTTTTGGATCTGACACATAGTGATATTTGGTGAGTCTATGTGGCCATGGTGATAATTTGCAACATTTCTCTATCATAAACTAAAGAGCAAGCTTTCGAGAATATCACCCGCTCGTTTACATGTTGTGAAATTTGCCAACTAACCCGCAGTGTCCAAATACCCGTTTCTCTTCATTTTGATCAGTTGTTAGCACAGGTTTATGGAAATTCGAACGTAGATACTAGAATTTTTAGCGCACCTATTCATTGAATTAACTCACGTTAGTGACCAAGGGGAAATATCCACAGCTGAACACACTAGAAAAGAAGATTTCTTAGACAACTTCTTGGTGGATTGTGTGAATTCAATCTCACAGAGTGAACATCTTATGCTTTCGTGGAGCAGTCCGGAACACTGCCTTTTGGGTGAACACTGAGAAGGGCTTCTTTTGGATCTTATATACTTGGGCCACGCTGAGAAAGTTGAAACTGTATGCCGGTTAAAATCTCAACTTGTGGAAATGAAGTTTTCTGACCAATCATTTTATCGGATTTTATTGTGGTTCTTCTCAAAGAGGCTACTTAAAACTCTTTTTTTCTGACCCAAGAAGCAGTTTGCTTTAACACTCTAACTTCGTGGACCATCCCGCTTCACAAAGAAATCATGATATTTGGGAAGTCCTACTTTGGTTCCCGGCCTTCCTCCTTATGTGGATAAAGACCAAATCACCTTCATTCTAAAACCTATACAGAGAGCTTTATTCGAGATACTTAAACG
Source organism: Rhinopithecus roxellana (assembly GCF_007565055.1). Classification (NCBI taxonomy): domain Eukaryota; kingdom Metazoa; phylum Chordata; class Mammalia; order Primates; family Cercopithecidae; genus Rhinopithecus; species Rhinopithecus roxellana. Next base: position 42,359 of record NW_022141537.1, read on the forward strand.
GTACTCCTATTGCCATTCGTGTGTGAATTGATTCACTCTCAAGAGTTTTTACGCCAGGTTTTTTGTTGCATGCGATCGCAACTTTGCTTTCTTAGGACTGTTTCCCATGGTGAGTTCACGGAAAAGGATTTTACTTCTGATTTTAGCTTGAAGAATATGATCGAAGGAGAAACATTGAAAATTTATACTTATCTCCCTAATGAGAAAGCAGCTGACACCAAGCTTTATGTTAGCTTCAAACTGCTTTCGGGATTACTGTGAATTCACTTCACCAGTGTCTGTTACATACACCCTTTCTCGTGTGGTGTTAGTTTCCTCGCATCGTCATTACTTTGAGTGCAATTTATAGTATTCTCCCTGCTGTGATGTTTGGAGGATCGTTGAATCGCATGGAATTAGTTTTCTTTGGAACTATCCATCAGAGAATAACTGCAGAGTAGCCGCTTCAGAAACTTCTAGTTGTGGCGTCCCTCTTTCTGACATTCAGCCAAAAGATTTTTTGCAATATAAGTTTTACTTAATCTGCACGACAACTTGCTTTGCCCGATTTTACGCAGATACTCTGCAATAGGACATACGGTGGCGCTCTCAAGGAACCACAAATAAACCTTTTTAGTTTTATTTAAAGAAAGAAGCTTTTTTTCTGAAGGACCGATTTCGGATGTGCCCTCGGCACACAGTTCAATCTCACTAACGTTGCAGACCTATGTTATTTCGCTTTGGGGCCGTGCCCTGGGCCCCTATTGTGTGGAATAGAGAAACGAATCCGATCCCCTCTGACACCCCACCTAATGGGCGGCCAATGCGAAACATCATTCCACATAAAAAATGTAGAGAAGCTTTTCTGGAAATCTTCTTTAGATCCTGTGAGTTATCCACAGAGTTACAAACCTTCTCCGCCAAAGAGCAGCATGCTACCACAATTCCATCCCTTCGTGTCCTGTAACCCTGCAAGTTGAACTTTGGGACGTCTCATTGCCGCCAAGGGTGATAAAGTTCCCACCTATACTCCACATACTATCTAAAGAGAAGCTTTCTGAGTAAAACCTGAATTTGACCCACTTCTGAGCAGTGTCCCCACCACTGCCTCCAATAACCACATGAGTTTACGCGTTTATCCATCAATGATCAGTTTGTGTTATAACCACAGTTTTCGGGACCCCCAATCTGCAATGAGATATCATATTTTGCACGATACCATGAACCCCATTACAACCGGACAACAGGAAATAGTCCACAGATGAATTTGAATTTACACTAGAAAGAAGTCTTTCTACAGAAAACTTTCTTGGTTTGACCTTTGTGTGCCAATCATCATCACACCTATTTTAGATGTTACACCACCTCCTATGCATTCGCTGGATGGAGCCTTAGTCCATTACAAACTGTATTGGGGCACCTTTTTTTTTTACACTGAGAAGGGGCTTCGTTAGGCTCCACATCGCAGGACCTCCGCTGATATGTACTTAAGACCAATTTAATCCGTTCACCACAATCTGTAGAACGTATATGTCATTCTGAGAACACTCTTTCTGATCTGTCCGAGTCTACATTCGCCCTCACAGAGTTAAAACTGTCCTGCCCTCCCAAAGACCAGCACGTTTGTTTTGCTAAAACCTCTCTTACGTGTTTAACCTGCAAAGTGCATATTTGGGAGTAGTCTATCTGGTTGGCCCATTGGTGATTAAAGCAATTATTTATCCTCATAATACCATAACCTAAGAGAGCCCATGTCTCTGAGACAAACCTGACATTCTGCACCATTCCAGTGAACTGCACACTTACTCACTCCAGCAGTATTTCCCCCAACGTGTTCTCTCCTCAATTGATCAGTTTGTTAGCCCAAGTTTTCTTTGGAAATCTGCACACAAAGATTAGATAACCTTCATAGGGTCCAAGCCCACGAACATACACCAGTGACAAGGAATGATCCACAGCGAAACCTAGAAAGAACCGCACCCATCTAGAAACTTCTTGGATGTACTGTGTGAATCATTCACAGGAGTACACTTAGTTCGTGGAGGCAGTCCATAACAATGTCTGTGGGGAACAACTGATTTGAAGGGCTTCTTGGATCACATTGAGGCCTAAGTGATAAAGGATATCATCATGTTTCAAAACATTTTTGTGAAAGAAGCGCCTTCATACTGTTTCAGATTAAATTCTCTTTCTGATCGGTGAGTTCTTTCTCACAGAGCTACAAACTCTGCTCAACAGAAGCCCAGCTTGCTCCAACACCCCTCTCTTGTGGTATAATGCACCAATTTAGCTTTGATTCATCTTGGGATTCCCTCCGTACTTCTTGGGGGCACCATGTTCGACACAAAGCAATATCCCCACTATTTTCTCCACTCATATATACCTCAAACCTGAAGCTTTGAGCAATATTGAATTGACATGTGTGAATGCAAACTCACACCGAGTACCGCACAGTGTTTTTTGTGTAGGACGTTTTTAGGACTGCTTTCCATGGATTATGAGAAGTTTTTGTGTATATTTTAGCATGAGTATTTGGTTTAAGAATAAGAATCGAACCCGAGATTTAGAAAATCACCCTTATCTTCCCAAGAGAAATCAGAACCCAGTTTCTGAGAAAACTGCTTTGTGATACTGGATTCATTCACAGTGTTCCTCTATTACCTTTCTCGGCGGACGCTAGTTTACTTTTAGCCCACTGTCATATTGAGAAATCTAAGATGTCGTAGAGTTCTTGGATATCATTTCCTTTTGAATGAGCACTGCTGCAATAAGCGAACTAATCCTCAGAGATCCCACTGAAACCTGCAGAGAACGCCCTTTCAGCACAACTTCTATGTTGCGGCGTGAAGATCCAGGTTTCCACACAGATGTCTTCCCATTGTTTTACCCTAACTGGAAAATTGCTAGCCAGACGTTTTCGCAGGAATCGCACTTCATTTATTAAGTTAGAAAGACGGAGGCGCCCAAGACCAAATACCATAACCTCGTATACTATAAAGATAAGAAGCTCTCTCGGAACGACCACCCGCCTTCGTGATGTGCCTGACCTTTCATATCTCACACTCAACGTTGCACCGATTGGATTTGTGGGGGCCGTTGCCCCATGCTCCTATTTGCGTGTGAATCTTGATGACAACAGTATCGCCCCAGATCCCATTCTGCTAACAACAATGGGACCATGGAACACCCCGTCTTCAAAATTAACAATGAGAAACGAAGCTTTGAGAAACTTCTTCTGATCTCTCGACGTCATCTAACAGACGGTAACATTAACTTGTTCACCAGATAAGCTAGTTTGACTACAACACATTTTTCACTGTTAGTGGAATCTTTGAAAGTGACTACCTTTGGGGTTTTATATTGTGGCCCCATTGTTGTGATAAACGCCATATATCCTCAAAAATACAATCTAACTAAAGAGAACGCCCCGTTCTGGATAGAAACTTGCCCGCTGCAACTTGTGGAACCTCGCCCAATATCCACAGGACGTTACCCAACCGCTTTCACCTAAGCTGATCGGTTGTTTACGTCTTCACAGTTTTCGGGCAAACTCCCCTTTGTATAACTAGATTACTTCATAGCGAGTAACCATTATCCGTTGAAACATGGAATTGCACTCTCACCAGATGTCAAAATGAGAAAGAAGCTCTTAGAACATTCTTGGTGATCCCCCTGCCCTGTAGCAACTCACACCTATATCCAGAGTGACACTACTTGTTTAACCCCGTGGAGCATTTCCCCCTATTAACCACGTACCACAGGGGAAAGGAGGAACACTGCAGAAGGTGATTCTTGTTTTGACTTTCTCACTCTGCGCGCCTGCGTCGATAAACGCGATTAATTTTCACAGCCTTCACAAACGTTGTAATGAAAGAAGCATTGCAGACATCTACCCACTCTTTTCTGACTCGCGTGAGCTTATCTCACAGATATAACAACCTATCCTTCAAGAAAGCATTTTCGTATGCTAACTATCCATTGTGGAATCCCAGCCAACGATGAGATGCGGTTGTCTATTGGGGCCCATGGTGATCACAGCACAATATCCTCAATCATAACCCAATA
>NW_022141538.1:0-37757 GCF_007565055.1 Rhinopithecus roxellana
ATAAGTGTAACCTGTGAGATGAATTCACACATCACCAAGAAGTTTCTAAAAGCTTCTTTCTAGTTTTCATCTTGGATATTTCCTTTGTCACTGTAATGTTCATTGCGCTAAGTATCTAATTGCAGATTTCCAGAAAACTGTGCTAACAAACTGATCATGAAGAGAAACGTGTAACTCTGTGAGTTGCATTCACACATGGCAATGCAGTTTCTCAGAAAGCTTCTCTTTAGTTATTATGTGAGGATATTTGCTTTATCAAACAGGGGGGCCCGAATAGACTTCCAAATATCACTTTGCAGATTCCAACGAAGAGAGTGTTAGCAAACTGCTTCTGAGGCAGAGTTTGTTTACCTCTGTGAGAAGAACTCACAGATCAGAAAGAAGTTTCTCAGAAAGCTTCTTTCACTTGTGAACGGATGAATTTCCTTCCTTATTCAGCGTAGGCCTCAATGTGATCCCAAAAAGCCCTTCTCAGTTTCCCCCAAAGACAGTGTTAATGGACATCCTCCACGAAACATAGTGTAAACGTCTGTGAGATGAATTCACACTCACCAAGAAGTTTCTAAGAAAGCTTCTTCTAGTTTTCATCTGTGATATTTCCGTTGGTCACTGTAATGTTCATTTGACGCTATGAAAGTATCTATTGCAGATTTCCAGAAAACTGTGCTAACAAACTGATCAATGAAGAGAAACGTGTAACTCTGTGAGTTGCATTCACACATGGCAATGCAGTTTCTCAGAAAGCTTCTCTTTAGTTATTATGGGAGGATATTTGCTTATCACCTGGGCCCCAATAGACTCCCAATATCACTTTGCAGATTCCACGAAGAGAGTGTTAGCAAACTGCTTCTTGAGGCAGAGTTTGTAACTCTGTGAGATGAACTCACAGATCAGAAAGAAGTTTCTCAGAAAGGCTTCTTTCACGTTTTGAACGGATGAAATTTCCTTTATCAGCGTAGGCCTCAATGTGATCCAAAGAAGCCCTTCTCAGTTTCCCCAAAGACAGTGTTAATGGACTGCTCCACGAAACATAAGTGTAACTCTGTGAGATGAATTCACACATCACCAAGAAGTTTCTAAGAAAGCTTCTTTCTAGTTTTCATCTGTGGATATTTCCTTTGTCACTGTAATGTTCATTGCGCTATGAAGTATCTAATTGCAGATTTCCAGAAAACTGTGCTAACAAACTGATCAATGAAGAGAAACGTGTAACTCTGGGAGTTGCATTCACACATGGCAATGCAGTTTCTCAGAAAGCTTCTCTTTAGTTATTATGTGAGGATATTTGCTTTATCACCATGGGCCCCAATAGACTCTCCAATATCACTTTTGCAGATTCCACGAAGAGAGTGTTAGCAAACTGCTTCTTGAGGCAGAGTTTGTAACTCTGTGAGAAGAACTCACAGATCAGAAAGAAGTTTCTCAGAAAGCTTCTTTCACGTTTTGAACGGATGAAATTTCCTTATCAGCGTAGGCCTCAATGTGATCCAAAGAAGCCCTTCTCAGTTTCCCCAAAGACAGTGTTAATGGACTGCTCCACGAAACATAAGTGTAACTCTGTGAGATGAATTCACACATCACCAAGAAGTTTTCTAAGAAAGCTTCTTTCTAGTTTTCATCTGTGGATATTTCCTTTGTCACTGTAATGTTCATTGCGCTATGAAGTATCTAATTGCAGATTTCCAGAAAACTGTGCTAACAAACTGATCAATGAAGAGAAACGTGTAACTCCTGGGAGTTGCATTCACACATGGCAATGCAGTTTCTCAGAAAGCTTCTCTTTAGTTATTATGTGAGGATATTTGCTTTATCACCATGGGCCCCAATAGACTCCCAAATATCACTTTGCAGATTCCACGAAGAGAGTGTTAGCAAACTGCTTCTTGAGGCAGAGTTTGTAACTCTGTGAGATGAACTCACAGATCAGAAAGAAGTTCTCAGAAAGCTTCTTTCACGTTTGAACGGATGAAATTTCCTTTATCAGCGTAGGCCTCAATGTGATCCAAAGAAGCCCTTCTCAGTTTCCCCAAAGACAGTGTTAATGGACTGCTCCACGAAACATAAGTGTAACTCTGTGAGATGAATTCACACATCACCAAGAAGTTTCTAAGAAAGCTTCTTTCTAGTTTTCATCTGTGGATATTTCCTTTGTCACTGTAATGTTCATTGCGCTATGAAGTATCTAATTGCAGATTTCCAGAAAACTGTGCTAACAAACTGATCAATGAAGAGAAACGTGTAACTCTGTGAGTTGCATTCACACATGGCAATGCAGTTTCTCAGAAAGCTTCTCTTTAGTTATTATGTGAGGATATTTGCTTTATCAACATGGGCCCCAATAGACTCCCAAATATCACTTTGCAGATTCCACGAAGAGAGTGTTAGCAAACTGCTTCTTGAGGCAGAGTTTGTAACTCTGTGAGAAGAACTCACAGATCAGAAAGAAGTTTCTCAGAAAGCTTCTTTCACGTTTTGAACGGATGAAATTTCCTTTATCAGCGTAGGCCTCAATGTGATCCAAAGAAGCCCTTCTCAGTTTCCCCAAAGACAGTGTTAATGGACTGCTCCACGAAACATAAGTGTAACTCTGTGAGATGAATTCACACATCACCAAGAAGTTTCTAAGAAAGCTTCTTTCTAGTTTTCATCTGTGGATATTTCCTTTGTCACTGTAATGTTCATTGCGCTATGAAGTATCTAATTGCAGATTTCCAGAAAACTGTGCTAACAAACTGATCAATGAAGAGAAACGTGTAACTCTGGGAGTTGCATTCACACATGGCAATGCAGTTTCTCAGAAAGCTTCTCTTTAGTTATTATGTGAGGATATTTGCTTTATCACCATGGGCCCCAATAGACTCCCAAATATCACTTTGCAGATTCCACGAAGAGAGTGTTAGCAAACTGCTTCTTGAGGCAGAGTTTGTAACTCTGTGAGATGAACTCACAGATCAGAAAGAAGTTTCTCAGAAAGCTTCTTTCACGTTTTGAACGGATGAAATTTCCTTTATCAGCGTAGGCCTCAATGTGATCCAAAGAAGCCCTTCTCAGTTTCCCCAAAGACAGTGTTAATGGACTGCTCCACGAAACATAAGTGTAACTCTGTGAGATGAATTCACACATCACCAAGAAGTTTCTAAGAAAGCTTCTTTCTAGTTTTCATCTGTGGATATTTCCTTTGTCACTGTAATGTTCATTGCGCTATGAAGTATCTAATTGGCAGATTTCCAGAAAACTGTGCTAACAAACTGATCAATGAAGAGAAACGTGTAACTCTGGGAGTTGCATTCACACATGGCAATGCAGTTTCTCAGAAAGCTTCTCTTTAGTTATTATGTGAGGATATTTGCTTTATCACCATGGGCCCCAATAGACTCCCAAATATCACTTTGCAGATTCCACGAAGAGAGTGTTAGCAAACTGCTTCTTGAGGCAGAGTTTGTAACTCTGTGAGAATGAACTCACAGATCAGAAAGAAGTTTCTCAGAAAGCTTCTTTCACGTTTTGAACGGATGAAATTTCCTTTATCAGCGTAGGCCTCAATGTGATCCAAAGAAGCCCTTCTCAGTTTCCCCAAAGACAGTGTTAATGGACTGCTCCACGAAACATAAGTGTAACTCTGTGAGATGAATTCACACATCACCAAGAAGTTTCTAAGAAAGCTTCTTTCTAGTTTTCATCTGTGGATATTTCCTTTGTCACTGTAATGTTCATTGCGCTATGAAGTATCTAATTGCAGATTTCCAGAAAACTGTGCTAACAAACTGATCAATGAAGAGAAACGTGTAACTCTGTGAGTTGCATTCACACATGGCAATGCAGTTTCTCAGAAAGCTTCTCTTTAGTTATTATGTGAGGATATTTGCTTTATCAACATGGGCCCCAATAGACTCCCAAATATCACTTTGCAGATTCCACGAAGAGAGTGTTAGCAAACTGCTTCTTGAGGCAGAGTTTGTAACTCTGTGAGATGAACTCACAGATCAGAAAGAAGTTTCTCAGAAAGCTTCTTTCACGTTTTGAACGGATGAAATTTCCTTTATCAGCGTAGGCCTCAATGTGATCCAAAGAAGCCCTTCTCAGTTTCCCCAAAGACAGTGTTAATGGACTGCTCCACGAAACATAAGTGTAACTCTGTGAGATGAATTCACACATCACCAAGAAGTTTCTAAGAAAGCTTCTTTCTAGTTTTCATCTGTGGATATTTCCTTTGTCACTGTAATGTTCATTGCGCTATGAAGTATCTAATTGCAGATTTCCAGAAAACTGTGCTAACAAACTGATCAATGAAGAGAAACGTGTAACTCTGGGAGTTGCATTCACACATGGCAATGCAGTTTCTCAGAAAGCTTCTCTTTAGTTATTATGTGAGGATATTTGCTTTATCACCATGGGCCCCAATAGACTCCCAAATATCACTTTGCAGATTCCACGAAGAGAGTGTTAGCAAACTGCTTCTTGAGGCAGAGTTTGTAACTCTGTGAGAAGAACTCACAGATCAGAAAGAAGTTTCTCAGAAAGCTTCTTTCACGTTTTGAACGGATGAAATTTCCTTTATCAGCGTAGGCCTCAATGTGATCCAAAGAAGCCCTTCTCAGTTTCCCCAAAGACAGTGTTAATGGACTGCCTCCACGAAACATAAGTGTAACTCTGTGAGATGAATTCACACATCACCAAGAAGTTTCTAAGAAAGCTTCTTTCTAGTTTTCATCTGTGGATATTTCCTTTGTCACTGTAATGTTCATTGCGCTATGAAGTATCTAATTGCAGATTTCCAGAAAACTGTGCTAACAAACTGATCAATGAAGAGAAACGTGTAACTCTGTGAGTTGCATTCACACATGGCAATGCAGTTTCTCAGAAAGCTTCTCTTTAGTTATTATGTGAGGATATTTGCTTTATCACCATGGGCCCCAATAGACTCCCAAATATCACTTTGCAGATTCCACGAAGAGAGTGTTAGCAAACTGCTTCTTGAGGCAGAGTTTGTAACTCTGTGAGATGAACTCACAGATCAGAAAGAAGTTTCTCAGAAAGCTTCTTTCACGTTTTGAACGGATGAAATTTCCTTTATCAGCGTAGGCCTCAATGTGATCCAAAGAAGCCCTTCTCAGTTTCCCCAAAGACAGTGTTAATGGACTGCTCCACGAAACATAAGTGTAACTCTGTGAGATGAATTCACACATCACCAAGAAGTTTCTAAGAAAGCTTCTTTCTAGTTTTCATCTGTGGATATTTCCTTTGTCACTGTAATGTTCATTGCGCTATGAAGTATCTAATTGCAGATTTCCAGAAAACTGTGCTAACAAACTGATCAATGAAGAGAAACGTGTAACTCTGGGAGTTGCATTCACACATGGCAATGCAGTTTCTCAGAAAGCTTCTCTTTAGTTATTATGTGAGGATATTTGCTTTATCACCATGGGCCCCAATAGACTCCCAAATATCACTTTGCAGATTCCACGAAGAGAGTGTTAGCAAACTGCTTCTTGAGGCAGAGTTTGTAACTCTGTGAGATGAACTCACAGATCAGAAAGAAGTTTCTCAGAAAGCTTCTTTCACGTTTTGAACGGATGAAATTTCCTTTATCAGCGTAGGCCTCAATGTGATCCAAAGAAGCCCTTCTCAGTTTCCCCAAAGACAGTGTTAATGGACTGCTCCACGAAACATAAGTGTAACTCTGTGAGATGAATTCACACATCACCAAGAAGTTTCTAAGAAAGCTTCTTTCTAGTTTTCATCTGTGGATATTTCCTTTGTCACTGTAATGTTCATTGCGCTATGAAGTATCTAATTGCAGATTTCCAGAAAACTGTGCTAACAAACTGATCAATGAAGAGAAACGTGTAACTCTGTGAGTTGCATTCACACATGGCAATGCAGTTTCTCAGAAAGCTTCTCTTTAGTTATTATGTGAGGATATTTGCTTTATCAACATGGGCCCCAATAGACTCCCAAATATCACTTTGCAGATTCCACGAAGAGAGTGTTAGCAAACTGCTTCTTGAGGCAGAGTTTGGACTCTGTGAGATGAACTCACAGAGCAGAAAGAAGTTTCTCAGAAAGCTTCTTTCACGTTTTGAACGGATGAAATTTCCTTTATCAGCGTAGGCCTCAATGTGATCCAAAGAAGCCCTTCTCAGTTTCCCCAAAGACAGTGTTAATGGACTGCTCCACGAAACATAAGTGTAACTCTGTGAGATGAATTCACACATCACCAAGAAGTTTCTAAGAAAGCTTCTTTCTAGTTTTCATCTGTGGATATTTCCTTTGTCACTGTAATGTTCATTGCGCTATGAAGTATCTAATTGCAGATTTCCAGAAAACTGTGCTAACAAACTGATCAATGAAGAGAAACGTGTAACTCTGGGAGTTGCATTCACACATGGCAATGCAGTTTCTCAGAAAGCTTCTCTTTAGTTATTATGTGAGGATATTTGCTTTATCAACATGGGCCCCAATAGACTCCCAAATATCACTTTGCAGATTCCACGAAGAGAGTGTTAGCAAACTGCTTCTTGAGGCAGAGTTTGTACCTCTGTGAGAAGAACTCACAGATCAGAAAGAAGTTTCTCAGAAAGCTTCTTTCACGTTTTGAACGGATGAAATTTCCTTTATCAGCGTAGGCCTCAATGTGATCCAAAGAAGCCCTTCTCAGTTTCCCCAAAGACAGTGTTAATGGACTGCTCCACGAAACATAAGTGTAACTCTGTGAGATGAATTCACACATCACCAAGAAGTTTCTAAGAAAGCTTCTTTCTAGTTTTCATCTGTGGATATTTCCTTTGTCACTGTAATGTTCATTGCGCTATGAAGTATCTAATTGCAGATTTCCAGAAAACTGTGCTAACAAACTGATCAATGAAGAGAAACGTGTAACTCTGGGAGTTGCATTCACACATGGCAATGCAGTTTCTCAGAAAGCTTCTCTTTAGTTATTATGTGAGGATATTTGCTTTATCACCATGGGCCCCAATAGACTCCCAAATATCACTTTGCAGATTCCACGAAGAGAGTGTTAGCAAACTGCTTCTTGAGGCAGAGTTTGTAACTCTGTGAGATGAACTCACAGATCAGAAAGAAGTTTCTCAGAAAGCTTCTTTCACGTTTTGAACGGATGAAATTTCCTTTATCAGCGTAGGCCTCAATGTGATCCAAAGAAGCCCTTCTCAGTTTCCCCAAAGACAGTGTTAATGGACTGCTCCACGAAACATAAGTGTAACTCTGTGAGATGAATTCACACATCACCAAGAAGTTTCTAAGAAAGCTTCTTTCTAGTTTTCATCTGTGGATATTTCCTTTGTCACTGTAATGTTCATTGCGCTATGAAGTATCTAATTGCAGATTTCCAGAAAACTGTGCTAACAAACTGATCAATGAAGAGAAACGTGTAACTCTGGGAGTTGCATTCACACATGGCAATGCAGTTTCTCAGAAAGCTTCTCTTTAGTTATTATGTGAGGATATTTGCTTTATCAACATGGGCCCCAATAGACTCCCAAATATCACTTTGCAGATTCCACGAAGAGAGTGTTAGCAAACTGCTTCTTGAGGCAGAGTTTGTAACTCTGTGAGAATGAACTCACAGATCAGAAAGAAGTTTCTCAGAAAGCTTCTTTCACGTTTTGAACGGATGAAATTTCCTTTATCAGCGTAGGCCTCAATGTGATCCAAAGAAGCCCTTCTCAGTTTCCCCAAAGACAGTGTTAATGGACTGCTCCACGAAACATAAGTGTAACTCTGTGAGATGAATTCACACATCACCAAGAAGTTTCTAAGAAAGCTTCTTTCTAGTTTTCATCTGTGGATATTTCCTTTGTCACTGTAATGTTCATTGCGCTATGAAGTATCTAATTGCAGATTTCCAGAAAACTGTGCTAACAAACTGATCAATGAAGAGAAACGTGTAACTCTGTGAGTTGCATTCACACATGGCAATGCAGTTTCTCAGAAAGCTTCTCTTTAGTTATTATGTGAGGATATTTGCTTTATCAACATGGGCCCCAATAGACTCCCAAATATCACTTTGCAGATTCCACGAAGAGAGTGTTAGCAAACTGCTTCTTGAGGCAGAGTTTGTAACTCTGTGAGAAGAACTCACAGATCAGAAAGAAGTTTCTCAGAAAGCTTCTTTCACGTTTTGAACGGATGAAATTTCCTTTATCAGCGTAGGCCTCAATGTGATCCAAAGAAGCCCTTCTCAGTTTCCCCAAAGACAGTGTTAATGGACTGCTCCACGAAACATAAGTGTAACTCTGTGAGATGAATTCACACATCACCAAGAAGTTTCTAAGAAAGCTTCTTTCTAGTTTTCATCTGTGGATATTTCCTTTGTCACTGTAATGTTCATTGCGCTATGAAGTATCTAATTGCAGATTTCCAGAAAACTGTGCTAACAAACTGATCAATGAAGAGAAACGTGTAACTCTGTGAGTTGCATTCACACATGGCAATGCAGTTTCTCAGAAAGCTTCTCTTTAGTTATTATGTGAGGATATTTGCTTTATCAACATGGGCCCCAATAGACTCCCAAATATCACTTTGCAGATTCCACGAAGAGAGTGTTAGCAAACTGCTTCTTGAGGCAGAGTTTGTAACTCTGTGAGATGAACTCACAGATCAGAAAGAAGTTTCTCAGAAAGCTTCTTTCACGTTTTGAACGGATGAAATTTCCTTTATCAGCGTAGGCCTCAATGTGATCCAAAGAAGCCCTTCTCAGTTTCCCCAAAGACAGTGTTAATGGACTGCTCCACGAAACATAAGTGTAACTCTGTGAGATGAATTCACACATCACCAAGAAGTTTCTAAGAAAGCTTCTTTCTAGTTTTCATCTGTGGATATTTCCTTTGTCACTGTAATGTTCATTGCGCTATGAAGTATCTAATTGCAGATTTCCAGAAAACTGTGCTAACAAACTGATCAATGAAGAGAAACGTGTAACTCTGTGAGTTGCATTCACACATGGCAATGCAGTTTCTCAGAAAGCTTCTCTTTAGTTATTATGTGAGGATATTTGCTTTATCACCATGGGCCCCAATAGACTCCCAAATATCACTTTGCAGATTCCACGAAGAGAGTGTTAGCAAACTGCTTCTTGAGGCAGAGTTTGTAACTCTGTGAGATGAACTCACAGATCAGAAAGAAGTTTCTCAGAAAGCTTCTTTCACGTTTTGAACGGATGAAATTTCCTTTATCAGCGTAGGCCTCAATGTGATCCAAAGAAGCCCTTCTCAGTTTCCCCAAAGACAGTGTTAATGGACTGCTCCACGAAACATAAGTGTAACTCTGTGAGATGAATTCACACATCACCAAGAAGTTTCTAAGAAAGCTTCTTTCTAGTTTTCATACTGTGGATATTCCTTGTCACTGTAATGTTCATTGCGCTATGAAGTATCTAATTGCAGATTTCCAGAAAACTGTGCTAACAAACTGATCAATGAGGAGAACGTGTAACTCTGTGAGTTGCATTCACACATGGCAATGCAGTTTCTCAGAAAGCTTCTCTTTAGTTATTATGTGAGGATATTTGCTTATCACATGGGCCCCAATAGACTCCCAATATCACTTTGCAGATTCCACGAAGAGAGTGTTAGCAAATGCTTCTTGAGGCAGAGTTTGTAACTCTGGTGAGACAGAACTCAAGATCAGAAAGAAGTTTTCAGAAAGCTTTCTTTCACGTCTGACAGATGAAATTTCCTTATCTTCTTTAATAGACGAGGTTATTTGTGGTCTTGGAGCGCCACCGTGTGTCCTATTGCAGATTCTGCGAAAACTCTGCTAGCAAGTTTCTCAGTGGAAACAATGATGGACATCTGTGGGCTGAATTCACCCACAACATAGAAGTTTCTGAGAAGGCTTCTCTGCAGGTTTCTCTGAGGATAGTTCCTTATTCAGCATGCGATTCAACGATATCCAAGACATCACATCTGAGATTCCTCAATATGAGTGCTAGGAAACTCCACCGAGAAAGGGTGATAGAACACTGTGAAATGAATTCACATATCACAAAGCAGTTTCTCAGAAAGCTTGGTTCTGCTTTCTCTTGGAGGATAATTATTTTCTCCTTCTATTCTTCAAAGCTATCAGAAATATCACTTCTCAGAATCCATGGAAACAGTCCTAAGAAACGGCTCCAAAAACACTGGCGTAACTCTGTGAGTTGCATTCACACATGGCAATGCAGTTTCTCAGAAAGCTTCTCTTTAGTTATTATGTGAGGATATTTGCTTTATCAACATGGGCCCCAATAGACTCCCAAATATCACTTTGCAGATTCCACGAAGAGAGTGTTAGCAAACTGCTTCTTGAGGCAGAGTTTGTACCTCTGTGAGAAGAACTCACAGATCAGAAAGAAGTTTCTCAGAAAGCTTCTTTCACGTTTTGAACGGATGAAATTTCCTTTATCAGCGTAGGCCTCAATGTGATCCAAAGAAGCCCTTCTCAGTTTCCCCAAAGACAGTGTTAATGGACTGCTCCACGAAACATAAGTGTAACTCTGTGAGATGAATTCACACATCACCAAGAAGTTTCTAAGAAAGCTTCTTTCTAGTTTTCATCTGTGGATATTTCCTTTGTCACTGTAATGTTCATTGCGCTATGAAGTATCTAATTGCAGATTTCCAGAAAACTGTGCTAACAAACTGATCAATGAAGAGAAACGTGTAACTCTGTGAGTTGCATTCACACATGGCAATGCAGTTTCTCAGAAAGCTTCTCTTTAGTTATTATGTGAGGATATTTGCTTTATCACCATGGGCCCCAATAGACTCCCAATATCACTTTGCAGATTCCACGAAGAGAGTGTTAGCAAACTGCTTCTTGAGGCAGAGTTTGTAACTCTGTGAGATGAACTCACAGATCAGAAAGAAGTTTCTCAGAAAGCTTCTTTCACGTTTTGAACGGATGAAATTTCCTTTATCAGCGTAGGCCTCAATGTGATCCAAAGAAGCCCTTCTCAGTTTCCCCAAAGACAGTGTTAATGGACTGCTCCACGAAACATAAGTGTAACTCTGTGAGATGAATTCACACATCACCAAGAAGTTTCTAAGAAAGCTTCTTTCTAGTTTTCATCTGTGGATATTTCCTTTGTCACTGTAATGTTCATTGCGCTATGAAGTATCTAATTGCAGATTTCCAGAAAACTGTGCTAACAAACTGATCAATGAGGAGAAACGTGTAACTCTGTGAGTTGCATTCACACATGGCAATGCAGTTTCTCAGAAAGCTTCTCTTTAGTTATTATGTGAGGATATTTGCTTTATCACCATGGGCCCCAATAGACTCCCAAATATCACTTTGCAGATTCCACGAAAGAGTGTTAGCAAACTGCTTCTTGAGGCAGAGTTTGTAACTCTGTGAGATGAACTCACAGATCAGAAAGAAGTTTCTCAGAAAGCTTCTTTCTCATTTTTATTGGAAGATGTTTCCATTGGCCCATTGTTTTCAAAGGGATCGGGAATATCTGTTCTCAGATTCCACACAAATAGGGCTAGGGCACGGCCCCACGAAATACAGCTGCAACTTAGTGAGTTG
Source organism: Rhinopithecus roxellana (assembly GCF_007565055.1). NCBI lineage: Eukaryota > Metazoa > Chordata > Mammalia > Primates > Cercopithecidae > Rhinopithecus > Rhinopithecus roxellana. Next base: position 11,533 of record NW_022141538.1, read on the forward strand.
AATTCACACTCACAAAGCGGTCTTCAGAAAGCTTTCTTTAATAAGACGAGGTTATTTGTGGTCTTGGAGCGCCACCGTGTGTCCTATTGCAGATTCTGCGACAACTCTGCTAGCAAGTTCTCAGTGGAAACAATGATGGACATCTGTGGGCTGAATTCACCCACAACATAGAAGTTCTGAGAAGCTTCTCTGCAGGTTCTCGAGATGTCTAAGTGCATTCCGATATCCAAGACATACTCTAGATTCCTCATATGAGTGCTAGAACTCCACGAAAAGGGTGTAACCTGTGATGAATTCACTTCACAAAGCAGTTCAAAAGTGTTTCTTTCTCTGAGGATATTATTTTCTGTATTCATTGCGCTATGAATATCTACATTTGCAGAATCCAGAAACTAGTCTAAAAACGCTGAAGAGAAAACGTGTAACTCTGTGAGTTGCATTCACACATGGCAATGCAGTTTCTCAGAAAGCTTCTCTTTAGTTATTATGTGAGGATATTTGCTTTATCAACATGGGCCCCAATTGACTCCCATACACTTTGCAGATTCCACGAAGGAGGTGGTAGCAAACGGCGTTCTTGAGGCAGAGTTTGTACCTCTGTGAGAAGAACTCGCAATCAGAAAGAAGTTTCTCAGAATGCTTCTTTCACGTTTTGAACGGATGAAATTTCCTTTATCAGCGTAGGCCTCAATGTGATCCAAAGAAGCCCTTCTCAGTTTCCCCAAAGACAGTGTTAATGGACTGCTCCACGAAACATAAGTGTAACTCTGTGAGATGAATTCACACATCACCAAGAAGTTTCTAAGAAAGCTTCTTTCTAGTTTTCATCTGTGGATATTTCCTTTGTCACTGTAATGTTCATTGCGCTATGAAGTATCTAATGGCAGATTTCCAGAAAACTGTGCTAACAAACTGATCAATGAAGAGAAACGTGTAACTCTGGGAGTTGCATTCACACATGGCAATGCAGTTTCTCAGAAAGCTTCTCTTTAGTTATTATGTGAGGATATTTGCTTTATCACCATGGGCCCCAATAGACTCCCAAATATCACTTTGCAGATTCCACGAAGAGAGTGTTAGCAAACTGCTTCTTGAGGCAGAGTTTGTAACTCTGTGAGATGAACTCACAGATCAGAAAGAAGTTTCTCAGAAAGCTTCTTTCACGTTTTGAACGGATGAAATTTCCTTTATCACCGTAGGCCTCAATGTGATCCAAAGAAGCCCTTCTCAGTTTCCCCAAAGACAGTGTTAATGGACTGCTCCACGAAACATAAGTGTAACTCTGTGAGATGAATTCACACATCACCAAGAAGTTTCTAAGAAAGCTTCTTTCTAGTTTTCATCTGTGGATATTTCCTTTGTCACTGTAATGTTCATTGCGCTATGAAGTATCTAATTGCAGATTTCCAGAAAACTGTGCTAACAAACTGATCAATGAAGAGAAACGTGTAACTCTGGGAGTTGCATTCACACATGGCAATGCAGTTTCTCAGAAAGCTTCTCTTTAGTTATTATGTGAGGATATTTGCTTTATCAACATGGGCCCGAATAGACTCCCAAATATCACTTTGCAGATTCCACGAAGAGAGTGTTAGCAAACTGCTTCTTGAGGCAGAGTTTGTAACTCTGTGAGAAGAACTCACAGATCAGAAAGAAGTTTCTCAGAAAGCTTCTTTCACGTTTTGAACGGATGAAATTTCCTTTATCAGCGTAGGCCTCAATGTGATCCAAAGAAGCCCTTCTCAGTTTCCCCAAAGACAGTGTTAATGGACTGCTCCACGAAACATAAGTGTAACTCTGTGAGATGAATTCACACATCACCAAGAAGTTTCTAAGAAAGCTTCTTTCTAGTTTTCATCTGTGGATATTTCCTTTGTCACTGTAATGTTCATTGCGCTATGAAGTATCTAATTGCAGATTTCCAGAAAACTGTGCTAACAAACTGATCAATGAAGAGAAACGTGTAACTCTGTGAGTTGCATTCACACATGGCAATGCAGTTTCTCAGAAAGCTTCTCTTTAGTTATTATGTGAGGATATTTGCTTTATCAACATGGGCCCCAATAGACTCCCAAATATCACTTTGCAGATTCCACGAAGAGAGTGTTAGCAAACTGCTTCTTGAGGCAGAGTTTGTAACTCTGTGAGAAGAACTCACAGATCAGAAAGAAGTTTCTCAGAAAGCTTCTTTCACGTTTTGAACGGATGAAATTTCCTTTATCAGCGTAGGCCTCAATGTGATCCAAAGAAGCCCTTCTCAGTTTCCCCAAAGACAGTGTTAATGGACTGCTCCACGAAACATAAGTGTAACTCTGTGAGATGAATTCACACATCACCAAGAAGTTTCTAAGAAAGCTTCTTTCTAGTTTTCATCTGTGGATATTTCCTTTGTCACTGTAATGTTCATTGCGCTATGAAGTATCTAATTGCAGATTTCCAGAAAACTGTGCTAACAAACTGATCAATGAAGAGAAACGTGTAACTCTGTGAGTTGCATTCACACATGGCAATGCAGTTTCTCAGAAAGCTTCTCTTTAGTTATTATGTGAGGATATTTGCTTTATCACCATGGGCCCCAATAGACTCCCAAATATCACTTTGCAGATTCCACGAAGAGAGTGTTAGCAAACTGCTTCTTGAGGCAGAGTTTGTAACTCTGTGAGATGAACTCACAGATCAGAAAGAAGTTTCTCAGAAAGCTTCTTTCACGTTTTGAACGGATGAAATTTCCTTTATCAGCGTAGGCCTCAATGTGATCCAAAGAAGCCCTTCTCAGTTTCCCCAAAGACAGTGTTAATGGACTGCTCCACGAAACATAAGTGTAACTCTGTGAGATGAATTCACACATCACCAAGAAGTTTCTAAGAAAGCTTCTTTCTAGTTTTCATCTGTGGATATTTCTTTGTCACTGTAATGTTCATTGCACTATGAAGTATCTAATTGCAGATTTCCAGAAAACTGTGCTAACAAACTGATCAATGAGGAGAAACGTGTAACTCTGTGAGTTGCATTCACACATGGCAATGCAGTTTCTCAGAAAGCTTCTCTTTAGTTATTATGTGAGGATATTTGCTTTATCACCATGGGCCCCAATAGACTCCCAAATATCACTTTGCAGATTCCACGAACAGAGTGTTAGCAAACTGCTTCTTGAGGCAGAGTTTGTAACTCTGTGAGATGAACTCACAGATCAGAAAGAAGTTTCTCAGAAAGCTTCTTTCTCATTTTTATTGGAAGATGTTTCCATTGGCCCCATTGTTTTCAAAGGGATCGGGAATATCTGTTCTCAGATTCCACACAAATAGGGCTAGGGCACGGCCCCACGAAATACAGCTGCAACTTAGTGAGTTGAATTCACACATCACAAAGCGGTCTTCAGAAAGCTTCTTTCTTTAATAAGACGAGGTTATTTGTGGTCTTGGAGCGCCACCGTGTGTCCTATTGCAGATTCTGCGAAAACTCTGCTAGCAAGTTTCTCAGTGGAAACAATGATGGACATCGGTGGGCTGAATTCACCCACAACATAGAAGTTTCTGAGAAGGCTTCTCTGCAGGTTTCTCTGAGGATAGTTCCTTATTCAGCATGCGATTCAACGATATCCAAGACATCACATCTGAGATTCCTCAATATGAGTGCTAGGAAACTCCACCGAGAAAGGGTGATAGAACACTGTGAAATGAATTCACATATCACAAAGCAGATCCTCAGAAAGCTTGGTTCTGCTTTCTCTTGGAGGATAATTATTTTCTCCTTCTATTCTTCAAAGCTATCAGAAATATCACTTCTCAGAATCCACGGAAACAGTCCTAAGAAACGGCTCCAAAAAACACTGGCGTAACTCTGTGAGTTGCATTCACACATGGCAATGCAGTTTCTCAGAAAGCTTCTCTTTAGTTATTATGTGAGGATATTTGCTTTATCAACATGGGCCCCAATAGACTCCCATATATCACTTTACAGATTCCACGAAGAGAGTGTTAGCAAACTGCTTCTTGAGGCAGAGTTTGTAACTCTGTGAGATGAACTCACAGATCAGAAAGAAGTTTCTCAGAAAGCTTCTTTCACGTTCTGAACAGATGAAATTTCCTTTATCAGCGTAGGCCTCAATGTGATCCAAAGAAGCCCTTCTCAGTTTCCCCAAAGACAGTGTTAATGGACTGCTCCACGAAACATAAGTGTAACTCTGTGAGATGAATTCACACATCACCAAGAAGTTTCTAAGAAAGCTTCTTTCTAGTTTCCATCTGTGGATATTTCTTTGTCACTGTAATGTTCTTTGCACTATGAAGTATCTAATTGCAGATTTCCAGAAAACTGTGCTAACAAACTGATCAATGAGGAGAAACGTGTAACTCTGTGAGTTGCATTCACACATGGCAATGCAGTTTCTCAGAAAGCTTCTCTTTAGTTATTATGTGAGGATATTTGCTTTATCAACATGGGCCCCAATAGACTCCCAAATATCACTTTGCAGATTCCACGAACAGAGTTTTAGCAAACTGCTTCTTGAGGCAGAGTTTGTAACTCTGTGAGATGAACTCACAGATCAGAAAGAAGTTTCTCAGAAAGCTTCTTTCTCATTTTTATTGGAAGATGTTTCCATTGGCCCCATTGTTTTCAAAGGGATCGGGAATATCTGTTCTCAGATTCCACACAAATAGGGCTAGGGCACGGCCCCACGAAATACAGCTGCAACTTAGTGAGTTGAATTCACACATCACAAAGCGGTCTTCAGAAAGCTTCTTTCTTAATAAGACGAGGTTATTTGTGGTCTTGGAGCGCCACCGTGTGTCCTATTGCAGATTCTGCGAAAACTCTGCTAGCAAGTTTCTCAGTGGAAACAATGATGGACATCTGTGGGCTGAATTCACCCACAACATAGAAGTTTCTGAGAAGGCTTCTCTGCAGGTTTCTCTGAGGATAGTTCCTTATTCAGCATGCGATTCAACGATATCCAAGACATCACATCTGAGATTCCTCAATATGAGTGCTAGGAAACTCCACCGAGAAAGGGTGATAGAACACTGTGAAATGAATTCACATATCACAAAGCAGATCCTCAGAAAGCTTGGTTCTGCTTTCTCTTGGAGGATAATTATTTTCTCCTTCTATTCTTCAAAGCTATCAGAAATATCACTTCTCAGAATCCACGGAAACAGTCCTAAGAAACGGCTCCAAAAAACACTGGCGTAACTCTGTGAGTTGCATTCACACATGGCAATGCAATTTCTCAGAAAGCTTCTCTTTAGTTATTATGTGAGGATATTTGCTTTATCACCATGGGCCCCAATAGACTCCCAAATATCACTTTGCAGATTCCACGAACAGAGTGTTAGCAAACTGCTTCTTGAGGCAGAGTTTGTAACTCTGTGAGATGAACTCACAGATCAGAAAGAAGTTTCTCAGAAAGCTTCTTTCTCATTTTTATTGGAAGATGTTTCCATTGGCCCCATTGTTTTCAAAGGGATCGGGAATATCTGTTCTCAGATTCCACACAAATAGGGCTAGGGCACGGCCCCACGAAATACAGCTGCAACTTAGTGAGTTGAATTCACACATCACAAAGCGGTCTTCAGAAAGCTTCTTTCTTTAATAAGACGAGGTTTTTGTGGTCTTGGAGCGCCACCGTGTGTCCTATTGCAGATTCTGCGAAAACTCTGCTAGCAAGTTTCTCAGTGGAAACAATGATGGACATCTGTGGGCTGAATTCACCCACAACATAGAAGTTTCTGAGAAGGCTTCTCTGCAGGTTTCTCTGAGGATAGTTCCTTATTCAGCATGCGATTCAACGATATCCAAGACATCACATCTGAGATTCCTCAATATGAGTGCTAGGAAACTCCACCGAGAAAGGGTGATAGAACACTGTGAAATGAATTCACATATCACAAAGCAGATCCTCAGAAAGCTTGGTTCTGCTTTCTCTTGGAGGATAATTATTTTCTCCTTCTATTCTTCAAAGCTATCAGAAATATCACTTCTCAGAATCCACGGAAACAGTCCTAAGAAACGGCTCCAAAAAACACTGGCGTAACTCTGTGAGTTGCATTCACACATGGCAATGCAGTTTCTCAGAAAGCTTCTCTTTAGTTATTATGTGAGGATATTTGCTTTATCACCATGGGCCCCAATAGACTCCCAAATATCACTTTGCAGATTCCACGAAGAGAGTGTTAGCAAACTGCTTCTTGAGGCAGAGTTTGTACCTCTGTGAGAAGAACTCACAGATCAGAAAGAAGTTTCTCAGAAAGCTTCTTTCACGTTTTGAACGGATGAAATTTCCTTTATCAGCGTAGGCCTCAATGTGATCCAAAGAAGCCCTTCTCAGTTTCCCCAAAGACAGTGTTAATGGACTGCTCCACGAAACATAAGTGTAACTCTGTGAGATGAATTCACACATCACCAAGAAGTTTCTAAGAAAGCTTCTTTCTAGTTTTCATCTGTGGATATTTCCTTTGTCACTGTAATGTTCATTGCGCTATGAAGTATCTAATGGCAGATTTCCAGAAAACTGTGCTAACAAACTGATCAATGAAGAGAAACGTGTAACTCTGGGAGTTGCATTCACACATGGCAATGCAGTTTCTCAGAAAGCTTCTCTTTAGTTATTATGTGAGGATATTTGCTTTATCACCATGGGCCCCAATAGACTCCCAAATATCACTTTGCAGATTCCACGAAGAGAGTGTTAGCAAACTGCTTCTTGAGGCAGAGTTTGTAACTCTGTGAGATGAACTCACAGATCAGAAAGAAGTTTCTCAGAAAGCTTCTTTCACGTTTTGAACGGATGAAATTTCCTTTATCAGCGTAGGCCTCAATGTGATCCAAAGAAGCCCTTCTCAGTTTCCCCAAAGACAGTGTTAATGGACTGCTCCACGAAACATAAGTGTAACTCTGTGAGATGAATTCACACATCACCAAGAAGTTTCTAAGAAAGCTTCTTTCTAGTTTTCATCTAGTGGATATTTCCTTTGTCACTGTAATGTTCATTGCGCTATGAAGTATCTAATTGCAGATTTCCAGAAAACTGTGCTAACAAACTGATCAATGAAGAGAAACGTGTAACTCTGGGAGTTGCATTCACACATGGCAATGCAGTTTCTCAGAAAGCTTCTCTTTAGTTATTATGTGAGGATATTTGCTTTATCAACATGGGCCCGAATAGACTCCCAAATATCACTTTGCAGATTCCACGAAGAGAGTGTTAGCAAACTGCTTCTTGAGGCAGAGTTTGTAACTCTGTGAGAAGAACTCACAGATCAGAAAGAAGTTTCTCAGAAAGCTTCTTTCACGTTTTGAACGGATGAAATTTCCTTTATCAGCGTAGGCCTCAATGTGATCCAAAGAAGCCCTTCTCAGTTTCCCCAAAGACAGTGTTAATGGACTGCTCCACGAAACATAAGTGTAACTCTGTGAGATGAATTCACACATCACCAAGAAGTTTCTAAGAAAGCTTCTTTCTAGTTTTCATCTGTGGATATTTCCTTTGTCACTGTAATGTTCATTGCGCTATGAAGTATCTAATTGCAGATTTCCAGAAAACTGTGCTAACAAACTGATCAATGAGGAGAAACGTGTAACTCTGTGAGTTGCATTCACACATGGCAATGCAGTTTCTCAGAAAGCTTCTCTTTAGTTATTATGTGAGGATATTTGCTTTATCAACATGGGCCCCAATAGACTCCCAAATATCACTTTGCAGATTCCACGAAGAGAGCGTTAGCAAACTGCTTCTTGAGGCAGAGTTTGTACCTCTGTGAGAAGAACTCACAGATCAGAAAGAAGTTTCTCAGAAAGCTTCTTTCACGTTTTGAACGGATGAAATTTCCTTTATCAGCGTAGGCCTCAATGTGATCCAAAGAAGCCCTTCTCAGTTTCCCCAAAGACAGTGTTAATGGACTGCTCCACGAAACATAAGTGTAACTCTGTGAGATGAATTCACACATCACCAAGAAGTTTCTAAGAAAGCTTCTTTCTAGTTTTCATCTGTGGATATTTCCTTTGTCACTGTAATGTTCATTGCGCTATGAAGTATCTAATTGCAGATTTCCAGAAAACTGTGCTAACAAACTGATCAATGAAGAGAAACGTGTAACTCTGTGAGTTGCATTCACACATGGCAATGCAGTTTCTCAGAAAGCTTCTCTTTAGTTATTATGTGAGGATATTTGCTTTATCACCATGGGCCCCAATAGACTCCCAAATATCACTTTGCAGATTCCACGAAGAGAGTGTTAGCAAACTGCTTCTTGAGGCAGAGTTTGTAACTCTGTGAGATGAACTCACAGATCAGAAAGAAGTTTCTCAGAAAGCTTCTTTCACGTTTTGAACGGATGAAATTTCCTTTATCAGCGTAGGCCTCAATGTGATCCAAAGAAGCCCTTCTCAGTTTCCCCAAAGACAGTGTTAATGGACTGCTCCACGAAACATAAGTGTAACTCTGTGAGATGAATTCACACATCACCAAGAAGTTTCTAAGAAAGCTTCTTTCTAGTTTTCATCTGTGGATATTTCTTTGTCACTGTAATGTTCATTGCACTATGAAGTATCTAATTGCAGATTTCCAGAAAACTGTGCTAACAAACTGATCAATGAGGAGAAACGTGTAACTCTGTGAGTTGCATTCACACATGGCAATGCAGTTTCTCAGAAAGCTTCTCTTTAGTTATTATGTGAGGATATTTGCTTTATCACCATGGGCCCCAATAGACTCCCAAATATCACTTTGCAGATTCCACGAACAGAGTGTTAGCAAACTGCTTCTTGAGGCAGAGTTTGTAACTCTGTGAGATGAACTCACAGATCAGAAAGAAGTTTCTCAGAAAGCTTCTTTCTCATTTTTATTGGAAGATGTTTCCATTGGCCCCATTGTTTTCAAAGGGATCGGGAATATCTGTTCTCAGATTCCACACAAATAGGGCTAGGGCACGGCCCCACGAAATACAGCTGCAACTTAGTGAGTTGAATTCACACATCACAAAGCGGTCTTCAGAAAGCTTCTTTCTTTAATAAGACGAGGTTATTTGTGGTCTTGGAGCGCCACCGTGTGTCCTATTGCAGATTCTGCGAAAACTCTGCTAGCAAGTTTCTCAGTGGAAACAATGATGGACATCTGTGGGCTGAATTCACCCACAACATAGAAGTTTCTGAGAAGGCTTCTCTGCAGGTTTCTCTGAGGATAGTTCCTTATTCAGCATGCGATTCAACGATATCCAAGACATCACATCTGAGATTCCTCAATATGAGTGCTAGGAAACTCCACCGAGAAAGGGTGATAGAACACTGTGAAATGAATTCACATATCACAAAGCAGATCCTCAGAAAGCTTGGTTCTGCTTTCTCTTGGAGGATAATTATTTTCTCCTTCTATTCTTCAAAGCTATCAGAAATATCACTTCTCAGAATCCACGGAAACAGTCCTAAGAAACGGCTCCAAAAAACACTGGCGTAACTCTGTGAGTTGCATTCACACATGGCAATGCAGTTTCTCAGAAAGCTTCTCTTTAGTTATTATGTGAGGATATTTGCTTTATCACCATGGGCCCCATTAGACTCCCATATATCACTTTACAGATTCCACGAAGAGAGTGTTAGCAAACTGCTTCTTGAGGCAGAGTTTGTAACTCTGTGAGATGAACTCACAGATCAGAAAGAAGTTTCTCAGAAAGCTTCTTTCACGTTCTGAACAGATGAAATTTCCTTTATCAGCGTAGGCCTCAATGTGATCCAAAGAAGCCCTTCTCAGTTTCCCCAAAGACAGTGTTAATGGACTGCTCCACGAAACATAAGTGTAACTCTGTGAGATGAATTCACACATCACCAAGAAGTTTCTAAGAAAGCTTCTTTCTAGTTTCCATCTGTGGATATTTCCTTTGTCACTGTAATGTTCATTGCACTATGAAGTATCTAATTGCAGATTTCCAGAAAACTGTGCTAACAAACTGATCAATGAGGAGAAACGTGTAACTCTGTGAGTTGCATTCACACATGGCAATGCAGTTTCTCAGAAAGCTTCTCTTTAGTTATTATGTGAGGATATTTGCTTTATCAACATGGGCCCCAATAGACTCCCAAATATCACTTTGCAGATTCCACGAACAGAGTGTTAGCAAACTGCTTCTTGAGGCAGAGTTTGTAACTCTGTGAGATGAACTCACAGATCAGAAAGAAGTTTCTCAGAAAGCTTCTTTCTCATTTTTATTGGAAGATGTTTCCATTGGCCCCATTGTTTTCAAAGGGATCGGGAATATCTGTTCTCAGATTCCACACAAATAGGGCTAGGGCACGGCCCCACGAAATACAGCTGCAACTTAGTGAGTTGAATTCACATCACAAAGCGGTCTTCAGAAAGCTTCTTTCTTTAATAAGACGAGGTTATTTGTGGCTTGGAGCGCACCGTGTGTCCTATTGCAGATTCTGCGAAAACTCGCTAGCAAGTTTCTCAGTGGAAACAATGATGGACATCTGTGGGCTGAATTCACCCACAACATAGAAGTTTCTGAGAAGGCTTCTCTGCAGGTTTCTCTGAGGATAGTTCCTTATTCAGCATGCGATTCAACGATATCCAAGACATCACATCTGAGATTCCTCAATAGAGTGCTAGGAAACTCCACCGAGAAAGGGTGATAGAACACTGTGAAATGAAATCACATATCACAAAGCAGATCCTCAGAAAGCTTGGTTCTGCTTTCTCTTGGAGGATAATTATTTTCTCCTTCATTCTTCAAAGCTATCAGAAATATCACTTCTCAGAATCCACGGAAACAGTCCTAAGAAACGGCTCCAAAAACACTGGCGTAACTCTGTGAGTTGCATTCACACATGGCAATGCAATTTCTCAGAAAGCTTCTCTTTAGTTATTATGTGAGGATATTTGCTTTATCACCATGGGCCCCAATAGACTCCCAAATATAACTTTGCAGATTCCACGAACAGAGTGTTAGCAAACTGCTTCTTGAGGCAGAGTTTGTAACTCTGTGAGATGAACTCACAGATCAGAAAGAAGTTTCTCAGAAAGCTTCTTTCTCATTTTTATTGGAAGATGTTTCCATTGGCCCCATTGTTTTCAAAGGGATCGGGAATATCTGTTCTCAGATTCCACACAAATAGGGCTAGGGCACGGCCCCACGAAATACAGCTGCAACTTAGTGAGTTGAATTCACACATCACAAAGCGGTCTTCAGAAAGCTTCTTTCTTTAATAAGACGAGGTTATTTGTGGTCTTGGAGCGCCACCGTGTGTCCTATTGCAGATTCTGCGAAAACTCTGCTAGCAAGTTTCTCAGTGGAAACAATGATGGACATCTGTGGGCTGAATTCACCCACAACATAGAAGTTTCTGAGAAGGCTTCTCTGCAGGTTTCTCTGAGGATAGTTCCTTATTCAGCATGCGATTCAACGATATCCAAGACATCACATCTGAGATTCCTCAATATGAGTGCTAGGAAACTCCACCGAGAAAGGGTGATAGAACACTGTGAAATGAATTCACATATCACAAAGCAGATCCTCAGAAAGCTTGGTTCTGCTTTCTCTTGGAGGATAATTATTTTCTCCTTCTATTCTTCAAAGCTATCAGAAATATCACTTCTCAGAATCCACGGAAACAGTCCTAAGAAACGGCTCCAAAAAACACTGGCGTAACTCTGTGAGTTGCATTCACACATGGCAATGCAGTTTCTCAGAAAGCTTCTCTTTAGTTATTATGTGAGGATATTTGCTTTATCACCATGGGCCCCAATAGACTCCCAAATATCACTTTGCAGATTCCACGAAGAGAGTGTTAGCAAACTGCTTCTTGAGGCAGAGTTTGTACCTCTGTGAGAAGAACTCACAGATCAGAAAGAAGTTTCTCAGAAAGCTTCTTTCACGTTTTGAACGGATGAAATTTCCTTTATCAGCGTAGGCCTCAATGTGATCCAAAGAAGCCCTTCTCAGTTTCCCCAAAGACAGTGTTAATGGACTGCTCCACGAAACATAAGTGTAACTCTGTGAGATGAATTCACACATCACCAAGAAGTTTCTAAGAAAGCTTCTTTCTAGTTTTCATCTGTGGATATTTCCTTTGTCACTGTAATGTTCATTGCGCTATGAAGTATCTAATGGCAGATTTCCAGAAAACTGTGCTAACAAACTGATCAATGAAGAGAAACGTGTAACTCTGGGAGTTGCATTCACACATGGCAATGCAGTTTCTCAGAAAGCTTCTCTTTAGTTATTATGTGAGGATATTTGCTTTATCACCATGGGCCCCAATAGACTCCCAAATATCACTTTGCAGATTCCACGAAGAGAGTGTTAGCAAACTGCTTCTTGAGGCAGAGTTTGTAACTCTGTGAGATGAACTCACAGATCAGAAAGAAGTTTCTCAGAAAGCTTCTTTCACGTTTTGAACGGATGAAATTTCCTTTATCACCGTAGGCCTCAATGTGATCCAAAGAAGCCCTTCTCAGTTTCCCCAAAGACAGTGTTAATGGACTGCTCCACGAAACATAAGTGTAACTCTGTGAGATGAATTCACACATCACCAAGAAGTTTCTAAGAAAGCTTCTTTCTAGTTTTCATCTGTGGATATTTCCTTTGTCACTGTAATGTACATTGCGCTATGAAGTATCTAATTGCAGATTTCCAGAAAACTGTGCTAACAAACTGATCAATGAAGAGAAACGTGTAACTCTGGGAGTTGCATTCACACATGGCAATGCAGTTTCTCAGAAAGCTTCTCTTTAGTTATTATGTGAGGATATTTGCTTTATCAACATGGGCCCGAATAGACTCCCAAATATCACTTTGCAGATTCCACGAAGAGAGTGTTAGCAAACTGCTTCTTGAGGCAGAGTTTGTAACTCTGTGAGAAGAACTCACAGATCAGAAAGAAGTTTCTCAGAAAGCTTCTTTCACGTTTTGAACGGATGAAATTTCCTTTATCAGCGTAGGCCTCAATGTGATCCAAAGAAGCCCTTCTCAGTTTCCCCAAAGACAGTGTTAATGGACTGCTCCACGAAACATAAGTGTAACTCTGTGAGATGAATTCACACATCACCAAGAAGTTTCTAAGAAAGCTTCTTTCTAGTTTTCATCTGTGGATATTTCCTTTGTCACTGTAATGTTCATTGCGCTATGAAGTATCTAATTGCAGATTTCCAGAAAACTGTGCTAACAAACTGATCAATGAGGAGAAACGTGTAACTCTGTGAGTTGCATTCACACATGGCAATGCAGTTTCTCAGAAAGCTTCTCTTTAGTTATTATGTGAGGATATTTGCTTTATCAACATGGGCCCCAATAGACTCCCAAATATCACTTTGCAGATTCCACGAAGAGAGTGTTAGCAAACTGCTTCTTGAGGCAGAGTTTGTACCTCTGTGAGAAGAACTCACAGATCAGAAAGAAGTTTCTCAGAAAGCTTCTTTCACGTTTTGAACGGATGAAATTTCCTTTATCAGCGTAGGCCTCAATGTGATCCAAAGAAGCCCTTCTCAGTTTCCCCAAAGACAGTGTTAATGGACTGCTCCACGAAACATAAGTGTAACTCTGTGAGATGAATTCACACATCACCAAGAAGTTTCTAAGAAAGCTTCTTTCTAGTTTTCATCTGTGGATATTTCCTTTGTCACTGTAATGTTCATTGCGCTATGAAGTATCTAATTGCAGATTTCCAGAAAACTGTGCTAACAAACTGATCAATGAAGAGAAACGTGTAACTCTGTGAGTTGCATTCACACATGGCAATGCAGTTTCTCAGAAAGCTTCTCTTTAGTTATTATGTGAGGATATTTGCTTTATCACCATGGGCCCCAATAGACTCCCAAATATCACTTTGCAGATTCCACGAAGAGAGTGTTAGCAAACTGCTTCTTGAGGCAGAGTTTGTAACTCTGTGAGATGAACTCACAGATCAGAAAGAAGTTTCTCAGAAAGCTTCTTTCACGTTTTGAACGGATGAAATTTCCTTTATCAGCGTAGGCCTCAATGTGATCCAAAGAAGCCCTTCTCAGTTTCCCCAAAGACAGTGTTAATGGACTGCTCCACGAAACATAAGTGTAACTCTGTGAGATGAATTCACACATCACCAAGAAGTTTCTAAGAAAGCTTCTTTCTAGTTTTCATCTGTGGATATTTCTTTGTCACTGTAATGTTCATTGCACTATGAAGTATCTAATTGCAGATTTCCAGAAAACTGTGCTAACAAACTGATCAATGAGGAGAAACGTGTAACTCTGTGAGTTGCATTCACACATGGCAATGCAGTTTCTCAGAAAGCTTCTCTTTAGTTATTATGTGAGGATATTTGCTTTATCACCATGGGCCCCAATAGACTCCCAAATATCACTTTGCAGATTCCACGAACAGAGTGTTAGCAAACTGCTTCTTGAGGCAGAGTTTGTAACTCTGTGAGATGAACTCACAGATCAGAAAGAAGTTTCTCAGAAAGCTTCTTTCTCATTTTTATTGGAAGATGTTTCCATTGGCCCCATTGTTTTCAAAGGGATCGGGAATATCTGTTCTCAGATTCCACACAAATAGGGCTAGGGCACGGCCCCACGAAATACAGCTGCAACTTAGTGAGTTGAATTCACACATCACAAAGCGGTCTTCAGAAAGCTTCTTTCTTTAATAAGACGAGGTTATTTGTGGTCTTGGAGCGCCACCGTGTGTCCTATTGCAGATTCTGCGAAAACTCTGCTAGCAAGTTTCTCAGTGGAAACAATGATGGACATCTGTGGGCTGAATTCACCCACAACATAGAAGTTTCTGAGAAGGCTTCTCTGCAGGTTTCTCTGAGGATAGTTCCTTATTCAGCATGCGATTCAACGATATCCAAGACATCACATCTGAGATTCCTCAATATGAGTGCTAGGAAACTCCACCGAGAAAGGGTGATAGAACACTGTGAAATGAATTCACATATCACAAAGCAGATCCTCAGAAAGCTTGGTTCTGCTTTCTCTTGGAGGATAATTATTTTCTCCTTCTATTCTTCAAAGCTATCAGAAATATCACTTCTCAGAATCCACGGAAACAGTCCTAAGAAACGGCTCCAAAAAACACTGGCGTAACTCTGTGAGTTGCATTCACACATGGCAATGCAGTTTCTCAGAAAGCTTCTCTTTAGTTATTATGTGAGGATATTTGCTTTATCACCATGGGCCCCAATAGACTCCCAAATATCACTTTGCAGATTCCACGAAGAGAGTGTTAGCAAACTGCTTCTTGAGGCAGAGTTTGTACCTCTGTGAGAAGAACTCACAGATCAGAAAGAAGTTTCTCAGAAAGCTTCTTTCACGTTTTGAACGGATGAAATTTCCTTTATCAGCGTAGGCCTCAATGTGATCCAAAGAAGCCCTTCTCAGTTTCCCCAAAGACAGTGTTAATGGACTGCTCCACGAAACATAAGTGTAACTCTGTGAGATGAATTCACACATCACCAAGAAGTTTCTAAGAAAGCTTCTTTCTAGTTTTCATCTGTGGATATTTCCTTTGTCACTGTAATGTTCATTGCGCTATGAAGTATCTAATTGCAGATTTCCAGAAAACTGTGCTAACAAACTGATCAATGAAGAGAAACGTGTAACTCTGGGAGTTGCATTCACACATGGCAATGCAGTTTCTCAGAAAGCTTCTCTTTAGTTATTATGTGAGGATATTTGCTTTATCACCATGGGCCCCAATAGACTCCCAAATATCACTTTGCAGATTCCACGAAGAGAGTGTTAGCAAACTGCTTCTTGAGGCAGAGTTTGTAACTCTGTGAGATGAACTCACAGATCAGAAAGAAGTTTCTCAGAAAGCTTCTTTCACGTTTTGAACGGATGAAATTTCCTTTATCAGCGTAGGCCTCAATGTGATCCAAAGAAGCCCTTCTCAGTTTCCCCAAAGACAGTGTTAATGGACTGCTCCACGAAACATAAGTGTAACTCTGTGAGATGAATTCACACATCACCAAGAAGTTTCTAAGAAAGCTTCTTTCTAGTTTTCATCTGTGGATATTTCCTTTGTCACTGTAATGTTCATTGCGCTATGAAGTATCTAATTGCAGATTTCCAGAAAACTGTGCTAACAAACTGATCAATGAAGAGAAACGTGTAACTCTGTGAGTTGCATTCACACATGGCAATGCAGTTTCTCAGAAAGCTTCTCTTTAGTTATTATGTGAGGATATTTGCTTTATCACCATGGGCCCCAATAGACTCCCAAATATCACTTTGCAGATTCCACGAAGAGAGTGTTAGCAAACTGCTTCTTGAGGCAGAGTTTGTAACTCTGTGAGAAGAACTCACAGATCAGAAAGAAGTTTCTCAGAAAGCTTCTTTCACGTTTTGAACGGATGAAATTTCCTTTATCAGCGTAGGCCTCAATGTGATCCAAAGAAGCCCTTCTCAGTTTCCCCAAAGACAGTGTTAATGGACTGCTCCACGAAACATAAGTGTAACTCTGTGAGATGAATTCACACATCACCAAGAAGTTTCTAAGAAAGCTTCTTTCTAGTTTTCATCTGTGGATATTTCCTTTGTCACTGTAATGTTCATTGCGCTATGAAGTATCTAATTGCAGATTTCCAGAAAACTGTGCTAACAAACTGATCAATGAGAGAAACGTGTAACTCTGTGAGTTGCATTCACACATGGCAATGCAGTTTCTCAGAAAGCTTCTCTTTAGTTATTATGTGAGGATATTTGCTTTATCAACATGGGCCCCAATAGACTCCCAAATATCACTTTGCAGATTCCACGAAGAGAGTGTTAGCAAACTGCTTCTTGAGGCAGAGTTTGTACCTCTGTGAGAAGAACTCACAGATCAGAAAGAAGTTTCTCAGAAAGCTTCTTTCACGTTTTGAACGGATGAAATTTCCTTTATCAGCGTAGGCCTCAATGTGATCCAAAGAAGCCCTTCTCAGTTTCCCCAAAGACAGTGTTAATGGACTGCTCCACGAAACATAAGTGTAACTCTGTGAGATGAATTCACACATCACCAAGAAGTTTCTAAGAAAGCTTCTTTCTAGTTTTCATCTGTGGATATTTCCTTTGTCACTGTAATGTTCATTGCGCTATGAAGTATCTAATTGCAGATTTCCAGAAAACTGTGCTAACAAACTGATCAATGAAGAGAAACGTGTAACTCTGTGAGTTGCATTCACACATGGCAATGCAGTTTCTCAGAAAGCTTCTCTTTAGTTATTATGTGAGGATATTTGCTTTATCACCATGGGCCCCAATAGACTCCCAAATATCACTTTGCAGATTCCACGAAGAGAGTGTTAGCAAACTGCTTCTTGAGGCAGAGTTTGTAACTCTGTGAGATGAACTCACAGATCAGAAAGAAGTTTCTCAGAAAGCTTCTTTCACGTTTTGAACGGATGAAATTTCCTTTATCAGCGTAGGCCTCAATGTGATCCAAAGAAGCCCTTCTCAGTTTCCCCAAAGACAGTGTTAATGGACTGCTCCACGAAACATAAGTGTAACTCTGTGAGATGAATTCACACATCACCAAGAAGTTTCTAAGAAAGCTTCTTTCTAGTTTTCATCTGTGGATATTTCCTTTGTCACTGTAATGTTCATTGCACTATGAAGTATCTAATTGCAGATTTCCAGAAAACTGTGCTAACAAACTGATCAATGAGGAGAAACGTGTAACTCTGTGAGTTGCATTCACACATGGCAATGCAGTTTCTCAGAAAGCTTCTCTTTAGTTATTATGTGAGGATATTTGCTTTATCACCATGGGCCCCAATAGACTCCCAAATATCACTTTGCAGATTCCACGAACAGAGTGTTAGCAAACTGCTTCTTGAGGCAGAGTTTGTAACTCTGTGAGATGAACTCACAGATCAGAAAGAAGTTTCTCAGAAAGCTTCTTTCTCATTTTTATTGGAAGATGTTTCCATTGGCCCCATTGTTTTCAAAGGGATCGGGAATATCTGTTCTCAGATTCCACACAAATAGGGCTAGGGCACGGCCCCACGAAATACAGCTGCAACTTAGTGAGTTGAATTCACACATCACAAAGCGGTCTTCAGAAAGCTTCTTTCTTTAATAAGACGAGGTTATTTGTGGTCTTGGAGCGCCACCGTGTGTCCTATTGCAGATTCTGCGAAAACTCTGCTAGCAAGTTTCTCAGTGGAAACAATGATGGACATCTGTGGGCTGAATTCACCCACAACATAGAAGTTTCTGAGAAGGCTTCTCTGCAGGTTTCTCTGAGGATAGTTCCTTATTCAGCATGCGATTCAACGATATCCAAGACATCACATCTGAGATTCCTCAATATGAGTGCTAGGAAACTCCACCGAGAAAGGGTGATAGAACACTGTGAAATGAATTCACATATCACAAAGCAGATCCTCAGAAAGCTTGGTTCTGCTTTCTCTTGGAGGATAATTATTTTCTCCTTCTATTCTTCAAAGCTATCAGAAATATCACTTCTCAGAATCCACGGAAACAGTCCTAAGAAACGGCTCCAAAAAACACTGGCGTAACTCTGTGAGTTGCATTCACACATGGCAATGCAGTTTCTCAGAAAGCTTCTCTTTAGTTATTATGTGAGGATATTTGCTTTATCAACATGGGCCCCAATAGACTCCCAATATCACTTTGACAGATTCCACGAAGAGAGTGTTAGCAAACTGCTTCTTGAGGCAGAGTTTGTACTTCTGTGAGAAGAACTCACAGATCAGAAAGAAGTTTCTCAGAAAGCTTCTTTCACGTTTGAACAGATGAAATTTCCTTTATCAGCGTAGGCCTCAATGTGATCCAAAGAAGCCCTTCTCAGTTTCCCCAAAGACAGTGTTAATGGTCTGCTCCACGAAACATAAGTGTAACTATGTGAGATGAATTCACACATCACCAAGAAGTTTCTAAGAAAGCTTCTTTCTAGTTTTCATCTGTGGATATTTCCTTTGTCACTGTAATGTTCATTGCGCTATGAAGTATCTAATTGCAGATTTCCAGAAAACTGTGCTAACAAACTGATCAATGAAGAGAAACGTGTAACTCTGTGAGTTGCATTCACACATGGCAATGCAGTTTCTCAGAAAGCTTCTCTTTAGTTATTATGTGAGGATATTTGCTTTATCACCATGGGCCCCAATAGACTCCCAAATATCACTTTGCAGATTCCACGAAGAGAGTGTTAGCAAACTGCTTCTTGAGGCAGAGTTTGTAACTCTGTGAGATGAACTCACAGATCAGAAAGAAGTTTCTCAGAAAGCTTCTTTCTCATTTTTATTGGAAGATGTTTCCATTGGCCCCATTGTTTTCAAAGGGATCGGGAATCTGTTCTCAGATTCCACACAAATAGGGCTAGGGCACGGCCCCACGAAATACAGCTGCAACTTAGTGAGTTGAATTCACACATCACAAAGCGGTCTTCAGAAAGCTTCTTTCTTTAATAAGACGAGGTTATTTGTGGTCTTGGAGCGCCACCGTGTGTCCTATTGCAGATTCTGCGAAAACTCTGCTAGCAAGTTTCTCAGTGGAAACAATGATGGACATCTGTGGGCTGAATTCACCCACAACATAGAAGTTTCTGAGAAGGCTTCTCTGCAGGTTTCTCTGAGGATAGTTCCTTATTCAGCATGCGATTCAACGATATCCAAGACATCACATCTGAGATTCCTCAATATGAGTGCTAGGAAACTCCACCGAGAAAGGGTGATAGAACACTGTGAAATGAAATCACATATCACAAAGCAGATCCTCAGAAAGCTTGGTTCTGCTTTCTGAGGAAAATTTTCTCCGTCATTCTCAAGCTAAAAATGATCCAAAACTGAAGAGAAACGTGTAACTCTGTGAGTTGCATTCACACATGGGCAATTTGCCAGTTTCTCAGAAAGCTTCTCTTTAGTTATTTTATGTGAGGATATTTGCTTTATCCCACCATGGGCCCCAATAGACTTCCCAAATATCACTTTGCAGATTCCACGAACAGACGTGTTAGCCAAACTTGGCTTCTTGAGGCCAGAGTTTGTAACATCTGTGAGATTGAACTCCACAGATCAGAAAGAAGTTTTCTCAGAAAGCTTTCTTTCTCATTTTTATTGGAAGATGTTTTCTCCATGTCCCATTGTTTTCAAAGGGATCGGGAATATCTGTTCTCAGATTCCACACAAATAGGGCTAGGGCACGGCCCCACGAAATACAGCTGCAACTTAGTGAGTTGAATTCACACATCACAAAGCGGTCTTCAGAAAGCTTCTTCTTTAATAAGACGAGGTTATTTGTGGTCTTGGAGCGCCACCGTGTGTCCTATTGCAGATTCTGCGAAAACTCTGCTAGCAAGTTTCTCAGTGGAAACAATGATGGACATCTGTGGGCTGAATTCACCCACAACATAGAAGTTTCTGAGAAGGCTTCTCTGCAGGTTTCTCTGAGGATAGTTCCTTATTCAGCATGCGATTCAACGATATCCAAGACATCACATCTGAGATTCCTCAATATGAGTGCTAGGAAACTCCACCGAGAAAGGGTGATAGAACACTGTGAAATGAATTCACATATCACAAAGCAGATCCTCAGAAAGCTTGGTTCTGCTTTCTCTTGGAGGATAATTATTTTCTCCTTCTATTCTTCAAAGCTATCAGAAATATCTTTCTCAGAATCCACGGAAACAGTCCTAAGAAACGGCTCCAAAAAACACTGGCGTAACTCTGTGAGTTGCATTCACACATGGCAATGCAGTTTCTCAGAAAGCTTCTCTTTAGTTATTATGTGAGGATATTTGCTTTATCAACATGGGCCCCAATAGACTCCCAAATATCACTTTGCAGATTCCACGAAGAGAGTGTTAGCAAACTGCTTCTTGAGGCAGAGTTTGTACCTCTGTGAGAAGAACTCACAGATCAGAAAGAAGTTTCTCAGAAAGCTTCTTTCACGTTTTGAACGGATGAAATTTCCTTTATCAGCGTAGGCCTCAATGTGATCCAAAGAAGCCCTTCTCAGTTTCCCCAAAGACAGTGTTAATGGACTGCTCCACGAAACATAAGTGTAACTCTGTGAGATGAATTCACACATCACCAAGAAGTTTCTAAGAAAGCTTCTTTCTAGTTTTCATCTGTGGATATTTCCTTTGTCACTGTAATGTTCATTGCGCTATGAAGTATCTAATGGCAGATTTCCAGAAAACTGTGCTAACAAACTGATCAATGAAGAGAAACGTGTAACTCTGGGAGTTGCATTCACACATGGCAATGCAGTTTCTCAGAAAGCTTCTCTTTAGTTATTATGTGAGGATATTTGCTTTATCACCATGGGCCCCAATAGACTCCCAAATATCACTTTGCAGATTCCACGAAGAGAGTGTTAGCAAACTGCTTCTTGAGGCAGAGTTTGTAACTCTGTGAGATGAACTCACAGATCAGAAAGAAGTTTCTCAGAAAGCTTCTTTCACGTTTTGAACGGATGAAATTTCCTTTATCAGCGTAGGCCTCAATGTGATCCAAAGAAGCCCTTCCTCAGTTTCCCCAAAGACAGTGTTAATGGACTGCTCCACGAAACATAAGTGTAACTCTGTGAGATGAATTCACACATCACCAAGAAGTTTCTAAGAAAGCTTCTTTCTAGTTTTCATCTAGTGGATATTTCCTTTGTCACTGTAATGTTCATTGCGCTATGAAGTATCTAATTGCAGATTTCCAGAAAACTGTGCTAACAAACTGATCAATGAAGAGAAACGTGTAACTCTGGGAGTTGCATTCACACATGGCAATGCAGTTTCTCAGAAAGCTTCTCTTTAGTTATTATGTGAGGATATTTGCTTTATCAACATGGGCCCCAATAGACTCCCAAATATCACTTTGCAGATTCCACGAAGAGAGTGTTAGCAAACTGCTTCTTGAGGCAGAGTTTGTAACTCTGTGAGAAGAACTCACAGATCAGAAAGAAGTTTCTCAGAAAGCTTCTTTCACGTTTTGAACGGATGAAATTTCCTTTATCAGCGTAGGCCTCAATGTGATCCAAAGAAGCCCTTCTCAGTTTCCCCAAAGACAGTGTTAATGGACTGCTCCACGAAACATAAGTGTAACTCTGTGAGATGAATTCACACATCACCAAGAAGTTTCTAAGAAAGCTTCTTTCTAGTTTTCATCTGTGGATATTTCCTTTGTCACTGTAATGTTCATTGCGCTATGAAGTATCTAATTGCAGATTTCCAGAAAACTGTGCTAACAAACTGATCAATGAAGAGAAACGTGTAACTCTGTGAGTTGCATTCACACATGGCAATGCAGTTTCTCAGAAAGCTTCTCTTTAGTTATTATGTGAGGATATTTGCTTTATCACCATGGGCCCCAATAGACTCCCAAATATCACTTTGCAGATTCCACGAAGAGAGTGTTAGCAAACTGCTTCTTGAGGCAGAGTTTGTAACTCTGTGAGATGAACTCACAGATCAGAAAGAAGTTTCTCAGAAAGCTTCTTTCACGTTTTGAACGGATGAAATTTCCTTTATCAGCGTAGGCCTCAATGTGATCCAAAGAAGCCCTTCTCAGTTTCCCCAAAGACAGTGTTAATGGACTGCTCCACGAAACATAAGTGTAACTCTGTGAGATGAATTCACACATCACCAAGAAGTTTCTAAGAAAGCTTCTTTCTAGTTTTCATCTGTGGATATTTCTTTGTCACTGTAATGTTCATTGCGCTATGAAGTATCTAATTGCAGATTTCCAGAAAACTGTGCTAACAAACTGATCAATGAGGAGAAACGTGTAACTCTGTGAGTTGCATTCACACATGGCAATGCAGTTTCTCAGAAAGCTTCTCTTTAGTTATTATGTGAGGATATTTGCTTTATCACCATGGGCCCCAATAGACTCCCAAATATCACTTTGCAGATTCCACGAACAGAGTGTTAGCAAACTGCTTCTTGAGGCAGAGTTTGTAACTCTGTGAGATGAACTCACAGATCAGAAAGAAGTTTCTCAGAAAGCTTCTTTCTCATTTTTATTGGAAGATGTTTCCATTGGCCCCATTGTTTTCAAAGGGATCGGGAATATCTGTTCTCAGATTCCACACAAATAGGGCTAGGGCACGGCCCCACGAAATACAGCTGCAACTTAGTGAGTTGAATTCACACATCACAAAGCGGTCTTCAGAAAGCTTCTTTCTTTAATAAGACGAGGTTATTTGTGGTCTTGGAGCGCCACCGTGTGTCCTATTGCAGATTCTGCGAAAACTCTGCTAGCAAGTTTCTCAGTGGAAACAATGATGGACATCTGTGGGCTGAATTCACCCACAACATAGAAGTTTCTGAGAAGGCTTCTCTGCAGGTTTCTCTGAGGATAGTTCCTTATTCAGCATGCGATTCAACGATATCCAAGACATCACATCTGAGATTCCTCAATATGAGTGCTAGGAAACTCCACCGAGAAAGGGTGATAGAACACTGTGAAATGAATTCACATATCACAAAGCAGATCCTCAGAAAGCTTGGTTCTGCTTTCTCTTGGAGGATAATTATTTTCTCCTTCTATTCTTCAAAGCTATCAGAAATATCACTTCTCAGAATCCACGGAAACAGTCCTAAGAAACGGCTCCAAAAAACACTGGCGTAACTCTGTGAGTTGCATTCACACATGGCAATGCAGTTTCTCAGAAAGCTTCTCTTTAGTTATTATGTGAGGATATTTGCTTTATCAACATGGGCCCCAATAGACTCCCAAATATCACTTTGCAGATTCCACGAAGAGAGTGTTAGCAAACTGCTTCTTGAGGCAGAGTTTGTACCTCTGTGAGAAGAACTCACAGATCAGAAAGAAGTTTCTCAGAAAGCTTCTTTCACGTTTTGAACGGATGAAATTTCCTTTATCAGCGTAGGCCTCAATGTGATCCAAAGAAGCCCTTCTCAGTTTCCCCAAAGACAGTGTTAATGGACTGCTCCACGAAACATAAGTGTAACTCTGTGAGATGAATTCACACATCACCAAGAAGTTTCTAAGAAAGCTTCTTTCTAGTTTTCATCTGTGGATATTTCCTTTGTCACTGTAATGTTCATTGCGCTATGAAGTATCTAATGGCAGATTTCCAGAAAACTGTGCTAACAAACTGATCAATGAAGAGAAACGTGTAACTCTGGGAGTTGCATTCACACATGGCAATGCAGTTTCTCAGAAAGCTTCTCTTTAGTTATTATGTGAGGATATTTGCTTTATCACCATGGGCCCCAATAGACTCCCAAATATCACTTTGCAGATTCCACGAAGAGAGTGTTAGCAAACTGCTTCTTGAGGCAGAGTTTGTAACTCTGTGAGAATGAACTCACAGATCAGAAAGAAGTTTCTCAGAAAGCTTCTTTCACGTTTTGAACGGATGAAATTTCCTTTATCAGCGTAGGCCTCAATGTGATCCAAAGAAGCCCTTCTCAGTTTCCCCAAAGACAGTGTTAATGGACTGCTCCACGAAACATAAGTGTAACTCTGTGAGATGAATTCACACATCACCAAGAAGTTTCTAAGAAAGCTTCTTTCTAGTTTTCATCTGTGGATATTTCCTTTGTCACTGTAATGTTCATTGCGCTATGAAGTATCTAATTGCAGATTTCCAGAAAACTGTGCTAACAAACTGATCAATGAAGAGAAACGTGTAACTCTGTGAGTTGCATTCACACATGGCAATGCAGTTTCTCAGAAAGCTTCTCTTTAGTTATTATGTGAGGATATTTGCTTTATCACCATGGGCCCCAATAGACTCCCAAATATCACTTTGCAGATTCCACGAAGAGAGTGTTAGCAAACTGCTTCTTGAGGCAGAGTTTGTACCTCTGTGAGAAGAACTCACAGATCAGAAAGAAGTTTCTCAGAAAGCTTCTTTCACGTTTTGAACGGATGAAATTTCCTTTATCAGCGTAGGCCTCAATGTGATCCAAAGAAGCCCTTCTCAGTTTCCCCAAAGACAGTGTTAATGGACTGCTCCACGAAACATAAGTGTAACTCTGTGAGATGAATTCACACATCACCAAGAAGTTTCTAAGAAAGCTTCTTTCTAGTTTTCATCTGTGGATATTTCCTTTGTCACTGTAATGTTCATTGCGCTATGAAGTATCTAATTGCAGATTTCCAGAAAACTGTGCTAACAAACTGATCAATGAAGAGAAACGTGTAACTCTGTGAGTTGCATTCACACATGGCAATGCAGTTTCTCAGAAAGCTTCTCTTTAGTTATTATGTGAGGATATTTGCTTTATCAACATGGGCCCCAATAGACTCCCAAATATCACTTTGCAGATTCCACGAAGAGAGTGTTAGCAAACTGCTTCTTGAGGCAGAGTTTGTACTCTGTGAGAATGAACTCACAGATCAGAAAGAAGTTTCTCAGAAAGCTTCTTTCACGTTTTGAACGGATGAAATTTCCTTTATCAGCGTAGGCCTCAATGTGATCCAAAGAAGCCCTTCTCAGTTTCCCCAAAGACAGTGTTAATGGACTGCTCCACGAAACATAAGTGTAACTCTGTGAGATGAATTCACACATCACCAAGAAGTTTCTAAGAAAGCTTCTTTCTAGTTTTCATCTGTGGATATTTCCTTTGTCACTGTAATGTTCATTGCGCTATGAAGTATCTAATTGCAGATTTCCAGAAAACTGTGCTAACAAACTGATCAATGAGGAGAAACGTGTAACTCTGTGAGTTGCATTCACACATGGCAATGCAGTTTCTCAGAAAGCTTCTCTTTAGTTATTATGTGAGGATATTTGCTTTATCACCATGGGCCCCAATAGACTCCCAAATATCACTTTGCAGATTCCACGAAGAGAGTGTTAGCAAACTGCTTCTTGAGGCAGAGTTTGTAACTCTGTGAGATGAACTCACAGATCAGAAAGAAGTTTCTCAGAAAGCTTCTTTCACGTTTTGAACGGATGAAATTTCCTTTATCAGCGTAGGCCTCAATGTGATCCAAAGAAGCCCTCTCAGTTTCCCAAAGACAGTGTTAATGGACTGCTCCACGAAACATAAGTGTAACTCTGTGAGATGAATTCACACATCACCAAGAAGTTTCTAAGAAAGCTTCTTTCTAGTTTTCATCTGTGGATATTTCCTTTGTCACTGTAATGTTCATTGCACTATGAAGTATCTAATTGCAGATTTCCAGAAAACTGTGCTAACAAACTGATCAATGAGGAGAAACGTGTAACTCTGTGAGTTGCATTCACACATGGCAATGCAGTTTCTCAGAAAGCTTCTCTTTAGTTATTATGTGAGGATATTTGCTTTATCACCATGGGCCCCAATAGACTCCCA
>NW_022141539.1:0-37588 GCF_007565055.1 Rhinopithecus roxellana
AAAACTGTGTTAACAAACTGATCACTGAGGAGAAACGTGTAACTCTGTGAGTTGCATTCACACATGGCAATGCATTTCTCAGAAAGCTTCTCTTTAGTTATTATGTGAGGATATTTCCTTTTTCACCATAGCCCTCAATGAGCTCCCAAATATACCTTTGCAGAATCCACGACAACAGTGTTAGCAAACTGTTCCAAGAAGGGAAGGGTGGAACTCTGTGTGATGAAGCCACACATCAGAAGGAATCTCTCAGAAAGCTTCTCTCTAGTTATTATGTGAGGATATTTCCTTTTTCACCATGGGCCCCTAGGCTCCCAAATATCACTTTACAGATTCCACGAAAAGAGTGTTAGCAAACTGCTTCCTGAAGTCTAGTTATAGGTGTGTGAGATGAACTCACAGATCAGAAAGACGTTTCTCAGAAAGCTTCTTTCACGTTTTGAACGGATGAAATTTCCTTTATCAGCGGGCTCAATGCGATCCAAAGAAGCCGTTCTCAGATTCCTCAAAGACAGTGTTAATGGACTGCTCCACGAACATAAGTGTAACTCTGTGAGATGAATTCACACACCAAAAGTTTCTAAGAAATTCTTTCTAGTTTTCATCTGTGGATATTTCCTTTGTCACCGTAAGGTTCATTGCGCTATGAAGTATCTAATTGCAGATTTCCAAAACTGTGTTAACAAACTGATCACTGAAGAAACGTGTACACTCTGTGAGTTGCATTCACACTGGCAATGCAGTTTCTCAGAAGCTTCTCTTTAGTTATTATGTGAGGATATTTCCTTTTTCACCATAGCCCTCAATGAGCTCCCAAATATACCTTTGCAGAATCCACGACAAAGTGTTAGCAAACTGTTCCAAGAAGGGAAGGGGGAACTCTGTGTGATGAAGCCACACATCAGAAAGGAATCTCCAGAAAGCTTCTCTCTAGTTATTAGGTGAGGATATTTCCTTTTTCACCATGGGCCTATGGCTCCCAAATATCACTTTACAGATTCCAACGAAAAGAGTGTTAGCAAAACTGCTTCCTGAAGTCTAAGTTTATAAGTCGGTGAGATGAACTCACAGATCAGAAAGAAGTTTTCTCAAAAAGCTTCTTTCACGTTTTGAACGGATGAAATTCCTTTATCAGCATAGGCTCAATGCGATCCAAAGAAGCCGTTCTCAGATTCTCAAAGACAGTGTTAATGACTGCTCCAAGAAACATAAGTGTAACTCTGTGAGATGAATTCACACATCACCAGAAGTTTCTAGAGAAGCTTCTTTCTAGTTTTCATCTGTGGATAATTTCCTTTGTCACCGTAAGGTTCATTGCGCTATGAAGTATCTAATTGCGATTTCCAGAAACTGTGTTAACAAACTGATCACTGAAGAGAAACGTGTAACTCTGTGAGTTGCATTCACCATGGCACATGCAGTTTCTCAGAAAAGCTTCTCTTTAGTTATTATAGTGAGGATATTCCTTTTTCTCACCAGTAGCCTCAATGAGCTCCCAAATATACATTTGCAGAATCCACGACAACAGTGTAGCAAACTGTTCAAGAAGGGAAGGGTGGAACTCTGTGTGATGAAGCCACATCAGAAAGGAATCTCTCAGAAAGCTTCTCTCTAGTTATTATGTGAGGATATTTTTTTTCACCATGGGCCCCTATGGGCTCCCAAATATCACTTTACAGATTCCACGAAAAGAGTGTTAGCAAACTGCTTCCTGAAGTCTAAGTTATAAGTCTGTGAGATGAACTCACAGATCAGAAAGAAGTTTCTCAAAAGCTTCTTTCACGTTTTGAACGGATGAAATTTCCTTTATCAGCATAGGCCTCAATGCGATCCAAAGAAGCCGTTCTCAGATTCCTCAAAACAGTGTTAATGGACTGCTCCACAAAACATAAGTGAACTCTGTGAGATGAATTCACACATCACCAAGAAGTTTCTAAGAAAGCTTCTTTCTAGTTTTCATCTGTGGATATTTCCTTTGTCACCGTAAGGTTCATTGCGCTATGAAGTATCTAATTGCAGATTTCCAAGAAACTGTGTTAACAAACTGATACTGAGGAGAAACGTGTAACTCTGTGAGTTGCATTCA
Organism: Rhinopithecus roxellana; assembly: GCF_007565055.1. Lineage (NCBI taxonomy): Eukaryota > Metazoa > Chordata > Mammalia > Primates > Cercopithecidae > Rhinopithecus > Rhinopithecus roxellana. The sequence continues at coordinate 2,087 of NW_022141539.1, forward strand.
CACATGGCAATGCAGTTTCTCGGAAAGCTTCTCTTTAGTTATTATGTGAGGATATTTCCTTTTCACCAGTAGCCCTCAATGAGCTCCCAAATATACCTTTGCAGAATCCACTAAAGCAGTGTTAGCAAACTGTTCCAAGAACTGAAGGGTGGAACTCTGTGTGATGAATCCACACATCAGAAAGAATCTCTCAGAAAGCTTCTCTCTAGTTATTATTGAGGATATTTCCTTTTTCACCATGGGCCCCTATGGGCTCCCAAATATCACTTTAACAGATTCCACGAAAAGAGTGTTAGCAAACTGCTTCCTGAAGTCTATGTTATAAGTCTGTGAGATGAACTCACAGATTCAGAAGAAGTTTCTCAGAAAGCTTCTTTCACGTTTTGAACGGATGAAATTTCCTTTATCAGCGTAGGCATCAATGCGATCCAAGAAGCCGTTCTCAGATTCCTCAAAGACAGTGTTAATGGACTGCTCCAGGAAACATAAGTGTAACTCTGTGAGATGAATTCACACATCACCAAGAGTTTCTAGAAAGCTTCTTCTAGTTTTCATCTGTGGATATTTCCTTTGTCCCGTAAGGTTCATTGCGCTATGAAGTATCTAATTGCAGATTTCCAGAAAACTGTGTTAACAAACTGATCACTGAAGAGAAACGTGTAACTCTGTGAGTTGCATTCACACATGGCAATGCAGTTTCTCAGAAAGCTTCTCTTTAGTTATTATGTGAGGATATTTCCTTTTTCACCATAGCCCTCAATGAGCTCCCAAATATACCTTTGCAGAATCCACGACAACAGTGTTAGCAAACTGTTCCAAGAAGGGAAGGGTGGAACTCTGTGTGATGAAGCCACACATCAGAAAGGAATCTCTCAGAAAGCTTCTCTCTAGTTATTATGTGAGGATATTTCCTTTTTCACCATGGGCCCCTAGGGCCTCCCAAATATCACTTTACAGATTCCACGAAAGAGTGTTAGCAAACTGCTTCCTGAAGTCTAAGTTATAGTCTGTGAGATGAACTCACAGATCAGAAAGACGTTTCTCAGAAAGCTTCTTTCACGTTTTGAACGGATGAAATTTCCTTTATCAGCGTAGGGCTCAATGCGATCCAAAGAAGCCGTTCTCAGATTCCTCAAAGACAGTGTTAATGGACTGCTCCACGGAAACATAAGTGTAACTCTGTGAGATGAATTCACACATCACCAAGAAGTTTCTAAGAAAGCTTCTTTCTAGTTTCATCTGTGGATATTTCCTTTGTCACCGTAAGGTTCATTGCGCTATGAAGTATCTAATTGCAGATTTCCAGAAAACTGTGTTAACAAACTGATCACTGAGGAGAAACGTGTAACTCTGAGTTGCATTCACACATGGCAATGCAGTTTCTCAGAAAGCTTCTCTTTAGTTATTATGTGAGGATATTTCCTTTTCACCATAGCCCTCAATGAGCTCCCAAATATACCTTTGCAGAATCCACGACAACAGTGTTAGCAAACTGTTCCAAGAAGGGAAGGGTGGAACTCTGTGTGATGAAGCCACACATCAGAAAGGAATCTCTCAGAAAGCTTCTCTCTAGTTATTAGGTGAGGATATTTCCTTTTTCACCATGGGCCCCTATGGGCTCCCAAATATCACTTTACAGATTCCACGAAAGAGTGTTAGCAAACTGCTTCCTGAAGTCTAAGTTATAAGTCTGTGAGATGAACTCACAGATCAGAAAGACGTTTCTCAGAAAGCTTCTTTCACGTTTTGAACGGATGAAATTTCCTTTATCAGCGTAGGCCTCAATGCGATCCAAAGAAGCCGTTCTCAGATTCCTCAAAGACAGTGTTAATGGACTGCTCCACGAAACATAAGTGTAACTCTGTGAGATGAATTCACACATCACCAAGAAGTTTCTAAGAAAGCTTCTTTCTAGTTTTCATCTGTGGATATTTCCTTTGTCACCGTAAGGTTCATTGCGCTATGAAGTATCTAATTGCAGATTTCCAGAAAACTGTGTTAACAAACTGATCACTGAAGAGAAACGTGTAACTCTGTGAGTTGCATTCACACATGGCAATGCAGTTTCTCAGAAAGCTTCTCTTTAGTTATTATGTGAGGATATTTCCTTTTTCACCATAGCCCTCAATGAGCTCCCAAATATACCTTTGCAGAATCCACGACAACAGTGTTAGCAAACTGTTCAAGAAGGGAAGGGTGGAACTCTGTGTGATGAAGCCAACATCAGAAAGGAATCTCTCAGAAAGCTTCTCTCTAGTTATTATGTGAGGATATTTCCTTTTTCACCATGGGCCCCTATGGGCTCCCAAATATCACTTTACAGATTCCACGAAAAGAGTGTTAGCAAACTGCTTCCTGAAGTCTAAGTTATAAGTCTGTGAGATGAACTCACAGATCAGAAAGAAGTTTCTCAGAAAGCTTCTTTCACGTTTTGAACGGATGAAATTTCCTTTATCAGCATAGGCCTCAATGCGATCCAAAGAAGCCGATTCTCAGATTCCTCAAAGACAGTGTTAATGGACTGCTCCACGAAAACATAAGTGTAATTCTGTGAGATGAATTCACACATCACCAAGAAGTTTCTAAGAAAGCTTCTTTCTAGTTTTCATCTGTGGATATTTCCTTTGTCACCGTAAGGTTCATTGCGCTATGAAGTATCTAATTGCAGATTTCCAGAAAACTGTGTTAACAAACTGATCACTGAGGAGAAACGTGTAACTCTGTGAGTTGCATTCACACATGGCAATGCAGTTTCTCAGGAAAGCTTCTCTTAGTTATTATGTGAGGATATTTCCTTTTTCACCATAGCCCTCAATGAGCTCCCAAATATACCTTTGCAGAATCCACGACAGCAGTGTTAGCAAACTGTTCCAAGAAGTGAAGGGTGGAACTCTGTGTGATGAAGCCACACATCAGAAAGGAATCTCTCAGAAAGCTTCTCTCTAGTTATTAGGTGAGGATATTTCCTTTTTCACCATGGGCCCCTATGGGCTCCCAAATATCACTTTACAGATTCCACGAAAAGAGTGTTAGCAAACTGCTTCCTGAAGTCTAAGTTATAAGTCTGTGAGATGAACTCACAGATCAGAAAGACGTTTCTCAGAAAGCTTCTTTCACGTTTTGAACGGATGAAATTTCCTTTATCAGCGTAGGCCTCAATGCGATCCAAAGAAGCCGTTCTCAGATTCCTCAAAGACAGTGTTAATGGACTGCTCCACGAAACATAAGTGTAACTCTGTGAGATGAATTCACACATCACCAAGAAGTTTCTAAGAAAGCTTCTTTCTAGTTTTCATCTGTGGATATTTCCTTTGTCACCGTAAGGTTCATTGCGCTATGAAGTATCTAATTGCAGATTTCCAGAAAACTGTGTTAACAAACTGATCACTGAGGAGAAACGTGTAACTCTGTGAGTTGCATTCACACATGGCAATGCAGTTTCTCAGAAAGCTTCTCTTTAGTTATTATGTGAGGATATTTCCTTTTTCACCATAGCCCTCAATGAGCTCCCAAATATACCTTTGCAGAATCCACGACAACAGTGTTAGCAAACTGTTCCAAGAAGGGAAGGGTGGAACTCTGTGTGATGAAGCCACACATCAGAAAGGAATCTCTCAGAAAGCTTCTCTCTAGTTATTAGGTGAGGATATTTCCTTTTTCACCATGGGCCCCTATGGGCTCCCAAATATCACTTTACAGATTCCACGAAAAGAGTGTTAGCAAACTGCTTCCTGAATTCTAAGTTATAAGTCTGTGAGATGAACTCACAGATCAGAAAGACGTTTCTCAGAAAGCTTCTTTCACGTTTTGAACGGATGAAATTTCCTTTATCAGCGAAGGTCTCAATGCGATCCTAAGAAGCCGTTCTCAGATTCCTCAAAGACAGTGTTAATGGACCGCTCCAGGAAACATAATTGTAACTCTGTGAGATGAATTCACACATCACCAAGAAGTTTCTAAGAAACTTCTTTCTAGTTTTCATCTGTGGATATTTCCTTTGTCACCGTAAGTTTCATTGCGCTATGAAGTATCTAATTGCAGATTTCCTGAAAACTGTGTTAACAAACTGATCACTGAAGAGAAACGTGTAACTCTGTGAGTTGCATTCACACATGGCATTGCAGTTTCTCAGAAAGCTTCTCTTTAGTTATTATGTGAGGATATTTCCTTTTTCACCATTGCCCTCAATGAGCTCCCAAATATACCTTTGCAGAATCCACGACAACAGTGTTAGCAAACTGTTTCAAGAAGGGAAGGGTGGAACTCTGTGTTATGAAGCCACACATCAGAAAGGAATCTCTCAGAAAGCTTCTCTCTAGTTATTAGGTGAGGATATTTCCTTTTTCACCATGGGCCCCTATGGCCTCCCAAATATCACTTTACAGATTCCACGAAAAGAGTGTTAGCAAACTGCTTCCTGAAGTCTAAGTTATAGGTCTGTGAGATGAACTCACAGATCAGAAAGAAGTTTCTCAGAAAGCTTCTTTCACGTTTTGAACGGATGAAATTTCCTTTATCAGCGTAGGGCTCAATGCGACCCAAAGAAGCCGTTCTCAGATTCCTCAAAGACAGTGTTAATGGACTGCTCCACGAAACATATGTGTAACTCTGTGAGATGAATTCACACATCACCAAGAAGTTTCTAAGAAACTTCTTTCTAGTTTTCATCTGTGGATATTTCCTTTGTCACCGTAAGGTTCATTGCGCTATGAAGTATCTAATTGCAGATTTCCTGAAAATTGTGTTAACAAACTGATCACTGAAGAGAAACGTGTAACTCTGTGAGTTGCATTCACACATGGCAATTCAGTTTCTCAGAAAGCTTCTCTTTAGTTATTATGTGAGGATATTTAATTTTTCACCATAGCCCTCAATGAGCTCCGAAATATACCTTTGCAGAATCCACGAAAACAGTGTTAGGAAACTCTTCCAAGAAGGGAAGGGTGGAACTCTGTGTGATGAAGCCACACATCAGAAAGGAATCTCTCAGAAAGCTTCTCTCTAGTTATTAGTTGAGGATATTTCCTTTTTCACCATGGGCGCCTAAGGGCTCCCAAATATAACTTTACAGATTCCACGAAAAGAGTGATAGCAAACTGCTTCATGAAGTCTAAGTTATAAGACTGTGAGATGAACTCACAGATCAGAAAGTCGTTTCTCAGAAAGCTTCTTTCACGTTTTGAACGGATGAAATTTCCTTTATCAGCGTAGGCCTCAATGCGATCCAAAGAAGCCGTTCTCAGATTCCTCAAAGACAGTGTTAATGGACTGCTCCTGGAAACATAAGTGTATCTCTGTGAGATGAATTCACACATCACCAAGAAGTTTCTAAGAAAGCTTCTTTCTAGTTTTCATCTGTGGATATTTCCTTTGTCACCGTAAGGTTCATTGCGCTATGAAGTATCTAATTGCGGATTTCCAGAAAAGTGTGTTAACAAACTGATCACTGAGGAGAAACGTGTAACTCTGTGAGTTGCATTCACACATGGCAATGCACTTTCTTAGAAAGCTTCTCTTTAGTTATTATGTGAGGATATTTCCTTTTTCACCATAGCCCTCAATGAGCTCCCAAATATACCTTTGCAGAATCCACGACAACAGTGTTAGCAAACTGTTCCAAGAAGGGAAGGGTGGAACTCTGTGTGATGAAGCCACACATCAGAGAGGAATCTCTCAGAAAGCTTCTCTCTAGTTAGTATGTGAGGATATTTACTTTTTCACCATGGGCCCCTATGGCCTCCCAAATATCACTTTACAGATTCCACGTAAAGAGTGTTAGCAAACTGCTTCCTGAAGTCTAAGTTATAGGTCTGTGAGATGAACTCACAGATCAGAAAGACGTTTCTCAGAAAGCTTCTTTCACGTTTTGAACGGATGAAATTTCCTTTATCAGCGTAGGGCTCAATGCGATCCAAAGAAGCCGTTCTCAGATTCCTCAAAGACAGTGTTAATGGACTGCTCCAGGAAAGCATAAGTGTAACTCTGTGAGATGAATTCACACATCGCGAAGGAAGTTTCTAAGAAAACTTCTTTCTAGTTTTCATCTGTGGATATTTCCTTTGTCACCGAAAGGTTCATTGCGCTATGAAGTATCTAATTGCAGATTTCCAGAAAACTGTGTTAACAAACTTATCACTGAACAGAAACGTGTACCTCTGTGAGTTGCATTCACACCTGGCAATGCAGTTTCTCAGAGAGCTTCTCTTTAGTTATTATGTGAGGATATTTCATTTTTCACCATAGCCCTCAATGAGCTCCCAAATATACCTTTGCAGAATCCACGACAATAGTGTTAGCAAACTGTTCCAAGAAGGGAAGGGTGGAACCTGTGTGATGAAGCCACACATCAGAAAGGAATCTCCCAGAAAGCTTCTCTCTAGTTATTAGGTGAGGATATTTCCTTTTTCACCATGGGCCTCTATGGGCTCCCAAATATCACTTTACAGATTCCACGAAAAGAGTGTTAGCAAACTGCTTCCTGAATTCTAAGTTATAAGTCTGTGAGATGAACTCACAGATCAGAAAGACGTTTCTCAGAAAGCTTCTTTCACGTTTTGAACGGATGAAATTTCCTTTATCAGCGAAGGTCTCAATGCGATCCAAAGAAGCCGTTCTCAGATTCCTCAAAGACAGTGTTAATGGACTGCTCCAGGATACATAAGTGTAACTCGGTGAGATGAATTCACACTTCACCAAGAAGTTTCTAGGATAACTTCTTTCTAGTTTTCATCTGTGGATATTTCCTTTGTCACCGTAAGGTTCATTGCGCTATGAAGTATCTAATTGCAGATATCCAGAAAACTGTGTTAACAAACTGATAACTCAACAGAAACGTGTAACTCTGTGAGTTGCATTCACCCATGGCAATGCAGTTTCTCAGAAAACTTCTCTTTAGTTATAATATGATGATATTTCCTTTTTCACCATAGCCCTCAATGAGCTCCCAAATATACCTTTGCGGAATCCATGACAACAGTGGTAGCAAACGGTTCTAAGAAGGGAAGGGTGGAACTCTGTGTGATGAAGCCACAGATCAGAAAGGAATCTCTCAGAAATCTTCTCTCTAGTTATTATGTGAGGATATTTCCTTTTTCACCATGGGCCCCTATGGGCTCCCAAATAACACTTTACACATTCCACGAAAATAGTGTTAGCAAACTGCTTCCTGAAGTCTAAGTTATAAGTCTGGGAGATGAAATCACAGATCAGAAAGAAGTTTATCACAAAGCTTCCTTCACGTTTTGAACGGATGAAATTTCCTTTATCAGCATAGGCCTCAATGCGATCCAAAGAAGCCGATCTCAGACTCCTCAAAAACAGTGTTAATGGACTGCTCCACAAAACATAAGTGAATTCTGTGAGATGAATTCACACATCACCAAGAAGTTTCTAAGAAAGCTTCTTTCTAGTTTTCATCTGTGGATATTTCCTTTGTCACCGTAAGGTTCATTGCGCTATGAAGTATCTAATTGCAGATTTCCAGAAAACTCTATTAACAAACTGATCACTGAGGAGAAACGTGTAATTCTGTGAGTTGAATTCACACATGGCAATGCAGTTTCTCGGAAAGCTTTTCTAATTATTATGTGAGGATATTTCCTTTTTCACCGTAGCCCTCAATGAGCTCCCAAATATACCTTTGCAGAATCCACGAAAGCAGTGTTAGCAAACTGTTCCAAGAACTGAAGGGTGGAACTCTGTGTGATGAATCCACACATTAGAAAGGAATCTCTCAGAAAGCTTCTCTCTAGTTATTAGTTGAGGATATTTCCTTTTTCACCATGGGCCCCTATGGGCTCCCAAATATCACTTTACAGATTCCACGAAAAGAGTGTTAGCAAACTGCTTCCTGAAGTCTATGTTATAAGTCTGTGAGATGAACTCACAGATTAGAAAGAAGTTTCTCAGAAAGCTTCTTTCACGTTTTGAAGGGATGAAATTTCCTTTATCAGCGAAGGCCTCAATGCGATACAAAGAAGCCGTTCTCAGATTCCTCAAAGACAGTGTTAATGGACTGCTCCACAAAACATAAGTGTAGCTCTGTGAGATGAATTCACACATCAACAAGAAGTTTCTAAGAAAGCTTCTTTCTAGTTTTCATCTGTGGATATTTCCTCTGTCACCGTAAGGTTCATTGCGCTCTGAAGTCACTAATTGCAGATTTCCAGAAAACTGTGTTAACAAACTGATCACTGAGGAGAAACGTGTAACTCTGTGAGTTGCACTCACACATGGCAATGCAGTTTCTCGGAAAGCTTCTATTTAGTTCTTATATGAGGATATTTCCTTTTTCACCATAGCCCTCAATGAGCTCCCAAATATACCTTTGCAGAATCCACGACAACAGTGTTATCAAACTGTTCCAAGAAGGGAAGGGTGGAACTCTGTGTGATGAAGCCACACATCAGAAAGGAATCTCCCAGAAAGCTTCTCTCTACTTATTAGTTGAGGATATTTACTTTTTCACCATGGGCCCCTATGGACTCCCAAATATCACTATACAGATTCCACGAAAAGAGTGTTAGCAAACTGCTTCCTGAATTCTAAGTTATAAGTCTGTGAGATGAACTCACAGATCAGAAAGACGTTTCTCAGAAAGCTTCTTTCACGTTTTGAATGGATGAAATTTCCTTTATCAGCGTAGGCCTCAATGCGATCCAAAGAAGCCGTTCTCAGATTCCTCAAAGACAGTGTTAATGGACTGCTCCACGAAACATAACTGTAACTCTGTGAGATGAATTCACACATCACCAAGAAGTTTCTAAGAAAACTTCTTTCTAGTTTTCATCTGTGGATATTTCCTTTGTCACCGTAAGGTTCATTGCGCTATGAAGTATCTAATTGCAGATTTCCTGAAAACTGTGTTAACAAACTGATCACTGAAGAGAAACGTGTAACTCTGTGAGTTGCATTCACACACTGCATTGCAGTTTCTCAGAAAGCTTCTCTTTAGTTATTATGTGAGGATATTTCCTTTTTCACCATAGCCCTCAATGAGCTCCGAAATATACCTTTGCAGAATCCACGAAAACAGTGTTAGGAAACTGTTCCAGGAAGGGAAGGGTGGAACTCTGTGTGATGAAGCCACACATCAGAAAGGAATCTCCCAGAAAGCTTCTCTCTACTTATTAGTTGAGGATATTTACTTTTTCACCATGGGCCCCTATGGACTCCCAAATATCACTATACAGATTCCACGAAAGGAGTGTTAGCAAACTGCTTCCTGAATTCTAAGTTATAAGTCTGTGAGATGAACTCACAGATCAGATTGTCGTTTCTCAGAAAGCTTCTTTCACGTTTTGAACGGATGAAATTTCCTTTATCAGCGTAGGGCTCAATGCGATCCAAAGAAGCCGTTCTCAGATTCCTCAAAGACAGTGTTAATGGACTGCTCCACGAAACATAACTGTAACTCTGTGAGATGAATTCACACATCACCAAGAAGTTTCTAAGAAAGCTCCTTTTTAGTTTTCATCTGTTGGTATTTCCTTTGTCACCGTAAGGTTCATTGCGCTATGAAGTATCTAATTGCAGATTTCCAGAAATCTGTGTTAACAAACTGATCACTGAGGAGAAACGTGTAACTCTGTGAGTTGCATTCACACATGGCAATGCACTTTCTCAGAAAGCTTCTCTTTAGTTATTATGTGAGGATATTTCCTTTTTCACCATAGCCCTCAATGAGCTCCCAAATATACCTTTGCAGAATCCACGACAACAGTGTTAGCAAACTGTTCCAAGAAGGGAAGGGTGGAACTCTGTGTGATGAAGCCACACATCAGAAAGGAATCTCTCAGAAAGCTTCTCTCTAGTTATTAGGTGAGGATATTTCCTTTTTCACCATGGGCGCCTATGGGCTCCCAAATATCACTTTACAGATTCCACGAAAAGAGTGTTAGCAAACTGCTTCCTGAAGTCTAAGTTATAAGTCTGTGAGATGAACTCACAGATCAGAAAGAAGTTTCTCAGAAAGCTTCTTTCACGTTTTGAACGGATGAAATTTCCTTTATCAGCGTAGGCCTCAATGCGATCCAAAGAAGCCGTTCTCAGATTCCTCAAAGACAGTGTTAATGGACTGCTCCAGGAAACATAAGTGTAACTCTGTGAGATGAATTCACACATCACCAAGAAGTTTCTAAGAAAGCTTCTTTCTAGTTTTCATCTGTGGATATTTCCTTTGTCACCGTAAGGTTCATTGCGCTATGAAGTATCTAATTGCAGATTTCCAGAAAACTGTGTTAACAAACTGATCACTGAGGAGAAACGTGTAACTCTGTGAGTTGCATTCACACATGGCAATGCAGTTTCTCAGAAAGCTTCTCTTTAGTTATTATGTGAGGATATTTCCTTTTTCACCATAGCCCTCAATGAGCTCCCAAATATACCTTTGCAGAATCCACGACAACAGTGTTAGCAAACTGTTCCAAGAAGGGAAGGGTGGAACTCTGTGTGATGAAGCCACACATCAGAAAGGAATCTCTCAGAAAGCTTCTCTCTAGTTATTAGGTGAGGATATTTCCTTTTTCACCATGGGCCCTATGGGCTCCCAAATATCACTTTACAGATTCCACGAAAAGAGTGTTAGCAAACTGCTTCCTGAAGTCTAAGTTATAAGTCTGTGAGATGAACTCACAGATCAGAAAGACGTTTCTCAGAAAGCTTCTTTCACGTTTTGAACGGATGAAATTTCCTTTATCAGCGTAGGCCTCAATGCGATCCAAAGAAGCCGTTCTCAGATTCCTCAAAGACAGTGTTAATGGACTGCTCCACGAAACATAAGTGTAACTCTGTGAGATGAATTCACACATCACCAAGAAGTTTCTAAGAAAGCTTCTTTCTAGTTTTCATCTGTGGATATTTCCTTTGTCACCGTAAGGTTCATTGCGCTATGAAGTATCTAATTGCAGATTTCCAGAAAACTGTGTTAACAAACTGATCACTGAGGAGAAACGTGTAACTCTGTGAGTTGCATTCACACATGGCAATGCAGTTTCTCAGAAAGCTTCTCTTTAGTTATTATGTGAGGATATTTCCTTTTTCACCATAGCCCTCAATGAGCTCCCAAATATACCTTTGCAGAATCCACGACAACAGTGTTAGCAAACTGTTCCAAGAAGGGAAGGGTGGAACTCTGTGTGATGAAGCCACACATCAGAAAGGAATCTCTCAGAAAGCTTCTCTCTAGTTATTAGGTGAGGATATTTCCTTTTTCACCATGGGCCCCTATGGGCTCCCAAATATCACTTTACAGATTCCACGAAAAGAGTGTTAGCAAACTGCTTCCTGAAGTCTAAGTTATAAGTCTGTGAGATGAACTCACAGATCAGAAAGACGTTTCTCAGAAAGCTTCTTTCACGTTTTGAACGGATGAAATTTCCTTTATCAGCGAAGGTCTCAATGCGATCCAAGAAGCCGTTCTCAGATTCCTCAAAGACAGTGTTAATGGACTGCTCCAGGAAACATAAGTGTAACTCTGTGAGATGAATTCACACATCACCAAGAAGTTTCTAAGAAAACTTCTTTCTAGTTTTCATCTGTGGATATTTCCTTTGTCACCGTAAGGTTCATTGCGCTATGAAGTATCTAATTGCAGATTTCCTGAAAACTGTGTTAACAAACTGATCACTGAAGAGAAACGTGTAACTCTGTGAGTTGCATTCACACATGGCAATTGCAGTTTCTCAGAAAGCTTCTCTTTAGTTATTATGTGAGGATATTTCCTTTTTCACCATAGCCCTCAATGAGCTCCCAAATATACCTTTGCAGAATCCACGACAACAGTGTTAGGCAAACTGTTCCAAGAAGGGAAGGGTGGAACTCTGTGTGATGAAGCCACACATCAGAAAGGAATCTCTCAGAAAGCTTCTCTCTAGTTATTAGGTGAGGATATTTCCTTTTTCACCATGGGCCCCTATGGGCTCCCAAATATCACTTTACAGATTCCACGAAAAGAGTGTTAGCAAACTGCTTCCTGAAGTCTAAGTTATAAGTCTGTGAGATGAACTCACAGATCAGAAAGACGTTTCTCAGAAAGCTTCTTTCACGTTTTGAATGGATGAAATTTCCTTTATCAGCGAAGGTCTCAATGCGATCCAAAGAAGCCGTTCTCAGATTCCTCAAAGACAGTGTTAATGGACTGCTCCACGAAACATAAGTGTAACTCTGTGAGATGAATTCACACATCACCAAGAAGTTTCTAAGAAAGCTTCTTTCTAGTTTTCATCTGTGGATATTTCCTTTGTCACCGTAAGGTTCATTGCGCTATGAAGTATCTAATTGCAGATTCCAGAAAACTGTGTTAACAAACTGATCACTGAGGAGAAACGTGTAACTCTGTGAGTTGCATTCACACATGGCAATGCAGTTTCTCAGAAAGCTTCTCTTAGTTATTATGTGAGGATATTTCCTTTTTCACCATAGCCCTCAATGAGCTCCCAAATATACCTTTGCAGAATCCACGACAACAGTGGTAGCAAACTGTTCAAGAAGGGAAGGGTGGAACTCTGTGTGATGAAGCCACACATCAGAAAGGAATCTCTCAGAAAGCTTCTCTCTAGTTATTATGTGAGGATATTTCCTTTTTCACCATGGGCCCCTATGGGCTCCCAAATATCACTTTACAGATTCCACGAAAAGAGTGTTAGCAAACTGCTTCCTGAAGTCTAAGTTATAAGTCTGTGAGATGAACTCACAGATCAGAAAGAAGTTTCTCAGAAAGCTTCCTTCACGTTTTGAACGGATGAAATTTCCTTTATCAGCGATAGGCCTCAATGCGATCCAAAGAAGCCGTTCTCAGATTCCTCAAAGACAGTGTTAATGGACTGCTCCACAAAACATAAGTGTAACTCTGTGAGATGAATTCACACATCACCAAGAAGTTTCTAAGAAAGCTTCTTTCTAGTTTTCATCTGTGGATATTTCCTTTGTCACCGTAAGGTTCATTGCGCTATGAAGTATCTAATTGCAGATTTCCAGAAAACTGTGTTAACAAACTGATCACTGAGAGAAACGTGTAACTCTGTGAGTTGCATTCACACATGGCAATGCAGTTTCTCAGAAAGCTTCTCTTTAGTTATTATGTGAGGATATTTCCTTTTTCACCATAGCCCTCAATGAGCTCCCAAATATACCTTTGCAGAATCCACGACAACAGTGTTAGCAAACTGTTCCAAGAAGGGAAGGGTGGAACTCTGTGTGATGAAGCCACACATCAGAAAGGAATCTCTCAGAAAGCTTCTCTCTAGTTATTAGTTGAGGATATTTCCTTTTTCACCATGGGCCCCTATGGGCTCCCAAATATCACTTTACAGATTCCACGAAAAGAGTGTTAGCAAACTGCTTCCTGAAGTCTAAGTTATAAGTCTGTGAGATGAACTCACAGATCAGAAAGAAGTTTCTCAGAAAGCTTCTTTCACGTTTTGAACGGATGAAATTTCCTTTATCAGCGTAGGCTCAATGGGATCCAAAGAAGCCGTTCTCAGATTCCTCAAAGACAGTGTTAATGGACTGCTCCACGAAACATAAGTGTAACTCTGTGAGATGAATTCACACATCACCAAGAAGTTTCTAAGAAAGCTTCTTTCTAGTTTTCATCTGTGGATATTTCCTTTGTCACCGTAAGGTTCATTGCGCTATGAAGTATCTAATTGCAGATTTCCAGAAAACTGTGTTAACAAACTGATCACTGAAGAGAAACGTGTAACTCTGTGAGTTGCATTCACACATGGCAATGCAGTTTCTCAGAAAGCTTCTCTTTAGTTATTATGTGAGGATATTTCCTTTTTCACCATAGCCCTCAATGAGCTCCCAAATATATCTTTGCAGAATCCACGACAACAGTGTTAGCAAACTGTTCCAAGAAGGGAAGGGTGGAACTCTGTGTGATGAAGCCACACATCAGAAAGGAATCTCTCAGAAAGCTTCTCTCTAGTTATTAGGTGAGGATATTTACTTTTTCACCATGGGCCCCTAAGGGCTCCCAAATATCACTTTACAGATTCCACGAAAAGAGTGTTAGCAAACTGATTCCTGAAGTCTAAGTTATAGGTCTGTGAGATGATCTCACAGATCAGAAAGACGTTTCTTAGAAAGCTTCTTTCCCGTTTTGAAAGGAAGAAATTTCCTTTATGAGCGTAGGGCTCAATGCGATCCAAAGAAGCCGTTCTCAGATTCCTCAAAGACAGTGTTAATGGACTGCTCCACGAAACATAAGTGTAACTCTGTGAGATGAATTCACACATCACCAAGAAGTTGCTAAGAAACTTCTTTCTAGTTTTCATCTGTGGATATTTCCGTTGTCACCGTAAGCTTCATTGCGCTATGAAGTATCTAATTGCAGATTTCCAGAAAACTGTGTTAACAAACTGATCACTGAAGAGAAACGTGTAACTCTGTGAGTTGCATTCACACATGGCAATGCAGTTTCTCAGAAAGCTTCTCTTTAGTTATTATGTGAGGATATTTCCTTTTTCACCATAGCCCTCAATGAGCTCCCAAATATACCTTTGCAGAATCCACGACAACAGTGTTAGCAAACTGTTCCAAGAAGGGAAGGGTGGAACTCTGTGTGATGAAGCCACACATCAGAAAGGAATCTCTCAGAAAGCTTCTCTCTAGTTATTATGTGAGGATATTTCCTTTTTCACCATGGGCGCCTATGGGCTCCCAAATATCACTTTACAGATTCCACGAAAAGAGTGTTAGCAAACTGCTTCCTGAAGTCTAAGTTATAAGTCTGTGAGATGAACTCACAGATCAGAAAGACGTTTCTCAGAAAGCTTCTTTCACGTTTTGAACGGATGAAATTTCCTTTATCAGCGTAGGCCTCAATGCGATCCAAAGAAGCCGTTCTCAGATTCCTCAAAGACAGTGTTAATGGACTGCTCCACGAAACATAAGTGTAACTCTGTGAGATGAATTCACACATCACCAAGAAGTTTCTAAGAAAGCTTCTTTCTAGTTTTCATCTGTGGATATTTCCTTTGTCACCGTAAGGTTCATTGCGCTATGAAGTATCTAATTGCAGATTTCCAGAAAACTGTGTTAACAAACTGATCACTGAGGAGAAACGTGTAACTCTGTGAGTTGCATTCACACATGGCAATGCAGTTTCTCAGAAAGCTTCTCTTTAGTTATTATGTGAGGATATTTCCTTTTTCACCATAGCCCTCAATGAGCTCCCAAATATACCTTTGCAGAATCCACGACAACAGTGTTAGCAAACTGTTCCAAGAAGGGAAGGGTGGAACTCTGTGTGATGAAGCCACACATCAGAAAGGAATCTCTCAGAAAGCTTCTCTCTAGTTATTAGGTGAGGATATTTCCTTTTTCACCATGGGCCCCTATGGGCTCCCAAATATCACTTTACAGATTCCACGAAAAGAGTGTTAGCAAACTGCTTCCTGAAGTCTAAGTTATAAGTCTGTGAGATGAACTCACAGAACAGAAAGACGTTTCTCAGAAAGCTTCTTTCACGTTTTGAACGGATGAAATTTCCTTTATCAGCGTAGGCCTCAATGCGATCCAAGAAGCCGTTCTCAGATTCCTCAAAGAGAGTGTTAATGGACTGCTCCACGAAACATAAGTGTAACTCTGTGAGATGAATTCACACATCACCAAGAAGTTGCTAAGAAACTTCTTTCTAGTTTTCATCTGTGGATATTTCCGTTGTCACCGTAAGCTTCATTGCGCTATGAAGTATCTAATTGCAGATTTCCAGAAAACTGTGTTAACAAACTGATCACTGAAGAGAAACGTGTAACTCTGTGAGTTGCATTCACACATGGCAATGCAGTTTCTCAGAAAGCTTCTCTTTAGTTATTATGTGAGGATATTTCCTTTTTCACCATAGCCCTCAATGAGCTCCCAAATATACCTTTGCAGAATCCACGACAACAGTGTTAGCAAACTGTTCCAAGAAGGGAAGGGTGGAACTCTGTGTGATGAAGCCACACATCAGAAAGGAATCTCTCAGAAAGCTTCTCTCTAGTTATTATGTGAGGATATTTACTTTTTCACCATGGGCCCCTATGGGCTCCCAAATATCACTTTACAGATTCCACGAAAAGAGTGTTAGCAAACTGCTTCCTGAAGTCTAAGTTATAGGTCTGTGAGATGAACTCACAGATCAGAAAGACGTTTCTCAGAAAGCTTCTTTCACGTTTTGAACGGATGAAATTTCCTTTATCAGCGTAGGGCTCAATGCGATCCAAAGAAGCCGTTCTCAGATTCCTCAAAGACAGTGTTAATGGACTGCTCCAGGAAACATAAGTGTAACTCGGTGAGATGAATTCACACATCACCAAGAAGTTTCTAAGAAAACTTCTTTCTAGTTTTCATCTGTGGATATTTCCTTTGTCACCGTAAGGTTCATTGCGCTATGAAGTATCTAATTGCAGATTTCCAGAAAACTGTGTTAACAAACTGATCACTGAAGAGAAACGTGTAACTCTGTGAGTTGCATTCACACATGGCAATGCAGTTTCTCAGAAAGCTTCTCTTTAGTTATTATGTGAGGATATTTCCTTTTTCACCATAGCCCTCAATGAGCTCCCAAATATACCTTTGCAGAATCCACGACAACAGTGTTAGCAAACTGTTCCAAGAAGGGAAGGGTGGAACTCTGTGTGATGAAGCCACACATCAGAAAGGAATCTCTCAGAAAGCTTCTCTCTAGTTATTAGGTGAGGATATTTCCTTTTTCACCATGGGCCCCTATGGGCTCCCAAATATCACTTTACAGATTCCACGAAAAGAGTGTTAGCAAACTGATTCCTGAAGTCTAAGTTATAGGTCTGTGAGATGATCTCACAGATCAGAAAGACGTTTCTTAGAAAGCTTCTTTCCCGTTTTGAAAGGAAGAAATTTCCTTTATGAGCGTAGGGCTCAATGCGATCCAAAGAAGCCGTTCTCAGATTCCTCAAAGACAGTGTTAATGGACTGCTCCAGGAAACAAAAGTGTAACTCTGTGTGATGAATTCACACATCACCAAGAAGTTTCTACGAAAGCTTCTTTCTAGTTTTCATCTGTGGATATTTCCTTTGTCACCGTAAGGTTCATTGCGCTATGAAGTATCTAATTGCAGATTTCCAGAAAGCTGTGTTAACAAACTGATCACTGAGGAGAAACGTGTAACTCTGTGAGTTGCATTCACACATGGCAATGCAGTTTCTCCGAATAGCTTCTCTTTAGTTATTATATGAGGATATTTCCTTTTTCACCATAGCCCTCAATGAGCTCCCAAGTATACCTTTGCAGAATCCACGACAACAGTGTTAGCAAACTGTTCCAAGAAGGGAAGGGTGGAACTCTGTGTGATGAAGCCACACATCAGAAAGGAATCTCTCAGAAAGCTTCTCTCTAGTTATTAGTGAGGATATTTCCTTTTTTCACCATGGGCCCCTATGGGCTCCCAAATATCACTTTACAGATTCCACGAAAAGAGTGTTAGCAAACTGCTTCCTGAAGTCTAAGTTATAAGTCTGTGAGATGAAATCACAGATCAGAAAGACGTTTCTCAGAAAGCTTCTTTCACGTTTTGAACGGATGAAATTTCCTTTATCAGCGTAGGGCTCAATGCGATCCAAAGAAGCCGTTCTCAGATTCCTCAAAGACAGTGTTAATGGACTGCTCCACGAAACATAAGTGTAACTCTGTGAGATGAATTCACACATCACCAAGAAGTTTCTAAGAAAGCTTCTTTCTAGTTTTCATCTGTGGATATTTCCTTTGTCACCGTAAGGTTCATTGCGCTATGAAGTATCTAATTGCAGATTTCCAGAAAACTGTGTTAACAAACTGATCACTGAAGAGAAACGTGTAACTCTGTGAGTTGCATTCACACATGGCAATGCAGTTTCTCAGAAAGCTTCTCTTTAGTTATTATGTGAGGATATTTCCTTTTTCACCATAGCCCTCAATGAGCTCCCAAATATACCTTTGCAGAATCCACGACAACAGTGTTAGCAAACTGTTCCAAGAAGGGAAGGGTGGAACTCTGTGTGATGAAGCCACACATCAGAAAGGAATCTCTCAGAAAGCTTCTCTCTAGTTATTATGTGAGGATATTTCCTTTTTCACCATGGGCCCCTATGGGCTCCCAAATATCACTTTACAGATTCCACGAAAAGAGTGTTAGCAAACTGCTTCCTGAAGTCTAAGTTATAAGTCTGTGAGATGAACTCACAGATCAGAAAGAAGTTTCTCAGAAAGCTTCTTTCACGTTTTGAACGGATGAAATTTCCTTTATCAGCGTAGGCCTCAATGCGATCCAAAGAAGCCGTTCTCAGATTCCTCAAAGACAGTGTTAATGGACTGCTCCACGAAACATAAGTGTAACTCTGTGAGATGAATTCACACATCACCAAGAAGTTTCTAAGAAAGCTTCTTTCTAGTTTTCATCTGTGGATATTTCCTTTGTCACCGTAAGGTTCATTGCGCTATGAAGTATCTAATTGCAGATTTCCAGAAAACTGTGTTAACAAACTGATCACTGAGGAGAAACGTGTAACTCTGTGAGTTGCATTCACACATGGCAATGCAGTTTCTCAGAAAGCTTCTCTTTAGTTATTATGTGAGGATATTTCCTTTTTCACCATAGCCCTCAATGAGCTCCCAAATATACCTTTGCAGAATCCACGACAACAGTGTTAGCAAACTGTTCCAAGAAGGGAAGGGTGGAACTCTGTGTGATGAAGCCACACATCAGAAAGGAATCTCTCAGAAAGCTTCTCTCTAGTTATTATGTGAGGATATTTCCTTTTTCACCATGGGCCCCTATGGGCTCCCAAATATCACTTTACAGATTCCACGAAAAGAGTGTTAGCAAACTGCTTCCTGAAGTCTAAGTTATAAGTCTGTGAGATGAACTCACAGATCAGAAAGACGTTTCTCAGAAAGCTTCTTTCACGTTTTGAACGGATGAAATTTCCTTTATCAGCGAAGGTCTCAATGCGATCCAAAGAAGCCGTTCTCAGATTCCTCAAAGACAGTGTTAATGGACTGCTCCAGGAAACATAAGTGTAACTCTGTGAGATGAATTCACACATCACCAAGAAGTTTCTAAGAAACTTCTTTCTAGTTTTCATCTGTGGATATTTCCTTTGTCACCGTAAGGTTCATTGCGCTATGAAGTATCTAATTGCAGATTTCCAGAAAACTGTGTTAACAAACTGATCACTGAAGAGAAACGTGTAACTCTGTGAGTTGCATTCACACATGGCAATGCAGTTTCTCAGAAAGCTTCTCTTTAGTTATTATGTGAGGATATTTCCTTTTTCACCATAGCCCTCAATGAGCTCCCAAATATACCTTTGCAGAATCCACGACAACAGTGTTAGCAAACTGTTCCAAGAAGGGAAGGGTGGAACTCTGTGTGATGAAGCCACACATCAGAAAGGAATCTCTCAGAAAGCTTCTCTCTAGTTATTATGTGAGGATATTTCCTTTTTCACCATGGGCCCCTATGGGCTCCCAAATATCACTTTACAGATTCCACGAAAAGAGTGTTAGCAAACTGCTTCCTGAAGTCTAAGTTATAAGTCTGTGAGATGAACTCACAGATCAGAAAGACGTTTCTCAGAAAGCTTCTTTCACGTTTTGAACGGATGAAATTTCCTTTATCAGCGATAGGCCTCAATGCGATCCAAAGAAGCCGTTCTCAGATTCCTCAAAGACAGTGTTAATGGACTGCTCCACGAAACATAAGTGTAACTCTGTGAGATGAATTCACACATCACCAAGAAGTTTCTAAGAAAGCTTCTTTCTAGTTTTCATCTGTGGATATTTCCTTTGTCACCGTAAGGTTCATTGCGCTATGAAGTATCTAATTGCAGATTTCCAGAAAACTGTGTTAACAAACTGATCACTGAGAGAAACGTGTAACTCTGTGAGTTGCATTCACACATGGCAATGCAGTTTCTCAGAAAGCTTCTCTTTAGTTATTATGTGAGGATATTTCCTTTTTCACCATAGCCCTCAATGAGCTCCCAAATATACCTTTGCAGAATCCACGACAACAGTGTTAGCAAACTGTTCCAAGAAGGGAAGGGTGGAACTCTGTGTGATGAAGCCACACATCAGAAAGGAATCTCTCAGAAAGCTTCTCTCTAGTTATTAGGTGAGGATATTTCCTTTTTCACCATGGGCCCCTATGGGCTCCCAAATATCACTTTACAGATTCCACGAAAAGAGTGTTAGCAAACTGCTTCCTGAAGTCTAAGTTATAAGTCTGTGAGATGAACTCACAGATCAGAAAGACGTTTCTCAGAAAGCTTCTTTCACGTTTTGAACGGATGAAATTTCCTTTATCAGCGTAGGCCTCAATGCGATCCAAAGAAGCCGTTCTCAGATTCCTCAAAGACAGTGTTAATGGACTGCTCCACGAAACATAAGTGTAACTCTGTGAGATGAATTCACACATCACCAAGAAGTTTCTAAGAAAGCTTCTTTCTAGTTTTCATCTGTGGATATTTCCTTTGTCACCGTAAGGTTCATTGCGCTATGAAGTATCTAATTGCAGATTTCCAGAAAACTGTGTTAACAAACTGATCACTGAGGAGAAACGTGTAACTCTGTGAGTTGCATTCACACATGGCAATGCAGTTTCTCAGAAAGCTTCTCTTTAGTTATTATGTGAGGATATTTCCTTTTTCACCATAGCCCTCAATGAGCTCCCAAATATACCTTTGCAGAATCCACGACAACAGTGTTAGCAAACTGTTCCAAGAAGGGAAGGGTGGAACTCTGTGTGATGAAGCCACACATCAGAAAGGAATCTCTCAGAAAGCTTCTCTCTAGTTATTATGTGAGGATATTTACTTTTTCACCATGGGCCCCTATGGGCTCCCAAATATCACTTTACAGATTCCACGAAAAGAGTGTTAGCAAACTGCTTCCTGAAGTCTAAGTTATAAGTCTGTGAGATGAACTCACAGATCAGAAAGACGTTTCTCAGAAAGCTTCTTTCACGTTTTGAACGGATGAAATTTCCTTTATCAGCGTAGGCCTCAATGCGATCCAAAGAAGCCGTTCTCAGATTCCTCAAAGACAGTGTTAATGGACTGCTCCAGGAAACATAAGTGTAACTCTGTGAGATGAATTCACACATCACCAAGAAGTTTCTAAGAAAGCTTCTTTCTAGTTTTCATCTGTGGATATTTCCTTTGTCACCGTAAGGTTCATTGCGCTATGAAGTATCTAATTGCAGATTTCCAGAAAACTGTGTTAACAAACTGATCACTGAGGAGAAACGTGTAACTCTGTGAGTTGCATTCACACATGGCAATGCAGTTTCTCAGAAAGCTTCTCTTTAGTTATTATGTGAGGATATTTCCTTTTTCACCATAGCCCTCAATGAGCTCCCAAATATACCTTTGCAGAATCCACGACAACAGTGTTAGCAAACTGTTCCAAGAAGGGAAGGGTGGAACTCTGTGTGATGAAGCCACACATCAGAAAGGAATCTCTCAGAAAGCTTCTCTCTAGTTATTATGTGAGGATATTTCCTTTTTCACCATGGGCCCCTATGGGCTCCCAAATATCACTTTACAGATTCCACGAAAAGAGTGTTAGCAAACTGCTTCCTGAAGTCTAAGTTATAGGTCTGTGAGATGAACTCACAGATCAGAAAGACGTTTCTCAGAAAGCTTCTTTCACGTTTTGAACGGATGAAATTTCCTTTATCAGCGAAGGCTCAATGCGATCCAAAAAGCCGTTCTCAGATTCCTCAAAGACAGTGTTAATGGACTGCTCCAGGAAACATAAGTGTAACTCTGTGAGATGAATTCACACATCACCAAGAAGTTTCTAAGAAAGCTTCTTTCTAGTTTTAATCTGTGGATATTTCCTTTGTCAACGTAAGGTTCATTGCGCTATGAAGTATCTAATTGCAGATTTCCAGAAAACTGTGTTAACAAACTGATCACTGAAGAGAAACGTGTAACTCTGTGAGTTGCATTCACACATGGCAATGCAGTTTCTCAGAAAGCTTCTCTTTAGTTATTATGTGAGGATATTTCCTTTTTCACCATAGCCCTCAATGAGCTCCCAAATATACCTTTGCAGAATCCACGACAACAGTGTTAGCAAACTGTTCCAAGAAGGGAAGGGTGGAACTCTGTGTGATGAAGCCACACATCAGAAAGGAATCTCTCAGAAAGCTTCTCTCTAGTTATTAGGTGAGGATATTTCCTTTTTCACCATGGGCCCTATGGGCTCCCAAATATCACTTTACAGATTCCACGAAAAGAGTGTTAGCAAACTGCTTCCTGAAGTCTAAGTTATAAGTCTGTGAGATGAACTCACAGATCAGAAAGACGTTTCTCAGAAAGCTTCTTTCACGTTTTGAACGGATGAAATTTCCTTTATCAGCGTGGGCCTCAATGCGATCCAAAGAAGCCGTTCTCAGATTCCTCAGAGACAGTGTTAATGGACTGCTCCACGAAACATAAGTGTAACTCTGTGAGATGAATTCACACATCACCAAGAAGTTTCTAAGAAAGCTTCTTTCTAGTTTTCATCTGTGGATATTTCCTTTGTCACCGTAAGGTTCATTGCGCTATGAAGTATCTAATTGCAGATTTCCAGAAAACTGTGTTAACAAACTGATCACTGAGGAGAAACGTGTAACTCTGTGAGTTGCATTCACACATGGCAATGCAGTTTCTCAGAAAGCTTCTCTTTAGTTATTATGTGAGGATATTTCCTTTTTCACCATAGCCCTCAATGAGCTCCCAAATATACCTTTGCAGAATCCACGACAACAGTGTTAGCAAACTGTTCCAAGAAGGGAAGGGTGGAACTCTGTGTGATGAAGCCACACATCAGAAAGGAATCTCTCAGAAAGCTTCTCTCTAGTTATTAGGTGAGGATATTTCCTTTTTCACCATGGGCCCCTATGGGCTCCCAAATATCACTTTACAGATTCCACGAAAAGAGTGTTAGCAAACTGCTTCCTGAAGTCTAAGTTATAGTCTGTGAGATGAACTCACAGATCAGAAAGACGTTTCTCAGAAAGCTTCTTTCACGTTTTGAACGGATGAAATTTCCTTTATCAGCGTAGGCCTCAATGCGATCCAAAGAAGCCGTTCTCAGATTCCTCAAAGACAGTGTTAATGGACTGCTCCACGGAAACATAAGTGTAACTCTGTGAGATGAATTCACACATCACCAAGAAGTTTCTAAGAAAGCTTCTTTCTAGTTTTCATCTGTGGATATTTCCTTTGTCACCGTAAGGTTCATTGCGCTATGAAGTATCTAATTGCAGATTTCCAGAAAACTGTGTTAACAAACTGATCACTGAAGAGAAACGTGTAACTCTGTGAGTTGCATTCACACATGGCAATGCAGTTTCTCAGAAAGCTTCTCTTTAGTTATTATGTGAGGATATTTCCTTTTTCACCATAGCCCTCAATGAGCTCCCAAATATACCTTTGCAGAATCCACGACAACAGTGTTAGCAAACTGTTCCAAGAAGGGAAGGGTGGAACTCTGTGTGATGAAGCCACACATCAGAAAGGAATCTCTCAGAAAGCTTCTCTCTAGTTATTATGTGAGGATATTTCCTTTTTCACCATGGGCCCCTATGGGCTCCCAAATATCACTTTACAGATTCCACGAAAAGAGTGTTAGCAAACTGCTTCCTGAAGTCTAAGTTATAAGTCTGTGAGATGAACTCACAGATCAGAAAGAAGTTTCTCAGAAAGCTTCTTTCACGTTTTGAACGGATGAAATTTCCTTTATCAGCGTAGGCCTCAATGCGATCCAAAGAAGCCGTTCTCAGATTCCTCAAAGACAGTGTTAATGGACTGCTCCAAGAAACATAAGTGTAACTCTGTGAGATGAATTCACACATCACCAAGAAGTTTCTAAGAAAGCTTCTTTCTAGTTTTCATCTGTGGATATTTCCTTTGTCACCGTAAGGTTCATTGCGCTATGAAGTATCTAATTGCAGATTTCCAGAAAACTGTGTTAACAAACTGATCACTGAGGAGAAACGTGTAACTCTGTGAGTTGCATTCACACATGGCAATGCAGTTTCTCAGAAAGCTTCTCTTTAGTTATTATGTGAGGATATTTCCTTTTTCACCATAGCCCTCAATGAGCTCCCAAATATACCTTTGCAGAATCCCCGACAACAGTGTTAGCAAACTGTTCCAAGAAGGGAAGGGTGGAACTCTGTGTGATGAAGCCACACATCAGAAAGGAATCTCTCAGAAAGCTTCTCTCTAGTTATTAGGTGAGGATATTTCCTTTTTCACCATGGGCCCTATGGGCTCCCAAATATCACTTTACAGATTCCACGAAAAGAGTGTTAGCAAACTGCTTCCTGAAGTCTAAGTTATAAGTCTGTGAGATGAACTCACAGATCAGAAAGACGTTTCTCAGAAAGCTTCTTTCACGTTTTGAACGGATGAAATTTCCTTTATCAGCGTAGGCCTCAATGCGATCCAAAGAAGCCGTTCTCAGATTCCTCAAAGACAGTGTTAATGGACTGCTCCACGAAACATAAGTGTAACTCTGTGAGATGAATTCACACATCACCAAGAAGTTTCTAAGAAAGCTTCTTTCTAGTTTTCATCTGTGGATATTTCCTTTGTCACCGTAAGGTTCATTGCGCTATGAAGTATCTAATTGCAGATTTCCAGAAAACTGTGTTAACAAACTGATCACTGAGGAGAAACGTGTAACTCTGTGAGTTGCATTCACACATGGCAATGCAGTTTCTCAGAAAGCTTCTCTTTAGTTATTATGTGAGGATATTTCCTTTTTCACCATAGCCCTCAATGAGCTCCCAAATATACCTTTGCAGAATCCACGACAACAGTGTTAGCAAACTGTTCCAAGAAGGGAAGGGTGGAACTCTGTGTGATGAAGCCACACATCAGAAAGGAATCTCTCAGAAAGCTTCTCTCTAGTTATTAGGTGAGGATATTTCCTTTTTCACCATGGGCCCTATGGGCTCCCAAATATCACTTTACAGATTCCACGAAAAGAGTGTTAGCAAACTGCTTCCTGAAGTCTAAGTTATAAGTCTGTGAGATGAACTCACAGATCAGAAAGACGTTTCTCAGAAAGCTTCTTTCACGTTTTGAACGGATGAAATTTCCTTTATCAGCGTAGGCATCAATGCGATCCAAGAAGCCGTTCTCAGATTCCTCAAAGACAGTGTTAATGGACTGCTCCACGAAACATAAGTGTAACTCTGTGAGATGAATTCACACATCACCAAGAAGTTTCTAAGAAAGCTTCTTTCTAGTTTTCATCTGTGGATATTTCCTTTGTCACCGTAAGGTTCATTGCGCTATGAAGTATCTAATTGCAGATTTCCAGAAAACTGTGTTAACAAACTGATCACTGAGGAGAAACGTGTAACTCTGTGAGTTGCATTCACACATGGCAATGTAGTTTCTCGAAAGCTTCTCTTTAGTTATTATATGAGGATATTTCCTTTTTCACAATAGCCCTCAATGAGCTCCCAAGTATACCTTTGCAGAATCCACTACAAAAGTGTTAGCAAACTGTTCCAAGAAGGGAAGGGTGGAACTCTGTGTGATGAAGCCACACATCAGAAAGGAATCTCTCAGAAAGCTTCTCTCTAGTTATTATATGAGGATATTTACTTTTTGACCATGGGCCCCTATGGGCTCCCAAATATCACTTTACATGTTCCACGAAAAGAGTGTTAGCAAACTGCTTCCTGAAGTCTACGTTTTAGGTCTGTGAGATGAACTCACAGATCAGAAAGAAGTTTCTCAGAAAGCTTCTTTCACGTTTTGAACGGATGAAATGTCCTTTATCAGCTTAGGGCTCAATGCGATCCAAAGAAGCCGTTCTCAGATTCCTCAAAGACAGTGTTAATGGACTGCTCCAGGAAACATAAGTGTAACTCGGTGAGATGAATGCACACTACACCAAGAAGTTTCTAGGATAACTTCTTTCTAGTTTTTCATCTGTGGATATTTCCTTTGTCACCGTAAGGTTCATTGCGCTATGAAGTATCTAATTGCAGATATCCAGAAAACTGTGTTAACAAACTGATAACTCAACAGAAACGTGTAACTCTGTGAGTTGCATTCACCCATGGCAATGCAGTTTCTCAGAAAACTTCTCTTTAGTTATAATGTGATGATATTTCCTTTTTCACCATAGCCCTCAATGAGCTCCCAAATATACCTTTGCGGAATCCATGACAACAGTGGTAGCAAACGGTTCTAAGAAGGGAAGGGTGGAACTCTGTGTGATGAAGCCACAGATCAGAAAGGAATCTCTCAGAAAGCTTCTCTCTAGTTATTAGTTGAGGATATTTCGTTTTTCACCATGGGCCCCTAATGGGCTCCCAAATATCACTTTACAGATTCCACGAAAAGAGTGTTAGCAAACTGCCTCCTGAATTCTAAGTTATAAGTCTGTGAGATGAACTCACAGATCAGAAAGTCGTTTCTCAGAAAGCTTCTTTCACGTTTTGAACGGATGAAATTTCCTTTATCAGCGAAGGTCTCAATGCGATCCAAAGAAGCCGTTCTCCAATTCCTCAAAGACAGTGTTAATGGACCGCTCCAGGAAACATAATTGTAACTCTGTGAGATGAATTCACACATCACCAAGAAGTTTCTAAGAAAACTTCTTTCTAGTTTTCATCTGTGGATATTTCCTTTGTCACCGTAAGTTTCATTGCGCTATGAAGTATCTAATTGCAGATTTCCTGAAAACTGTGTTAACAAACTGATCACTGAAGAGAAACGTGTAACTCTGTGAGTTGCATTCACACATGGCATTGCAGTTTCTCAGAAAGCTTCTTTTAGTTATTATGTGAGGATATTTCCTTTTTCACCATTGCCCTCAATGAGCTCCCAAATATACCTTGGCAGAATCCACGACAACAGTGTTAGCAAACTGTTCCAAGAAGGGAAGGGTGGAACTCTGTGTTATGAAGCCACACATTCAGAAAGGAATCTCTCAGAAAGCTTCTCTCTAGTTATTAGGTGAGGATATTTCCTTTTTCACCATGGGTCCCTATGGCCTCCCAAATATCACTTTACATATTCACGAAAAGAGTGTTAGCAAACTGCTTCCTGAAGTCTAAGTTATAGGTCTGTGAGATGAACTCACAGATCAGAAAGACGTTTCTCAGAAAGCTTCTTTCACGTTTTGAACGGATGAAATTTCCTTTATCAGCGTAGGGCTCAATGCGATCCAAAGAAGCCGTTCTCAGATTCCTCAAAGACAGTGTTAATGGACTGCTCCACGAAACATAAGTGTAACTCTGTGAGATGAATTCACACATCACCAAGAAGTTTCTAAGAAAGCTTCTCTCTAGTTTCATCTCTGGATATTTCCTTTGTCACCGTAAGGTTCATTGCGCTATGAAGTATCTAATTGCAGATTTCCAGAAAGCTGTGTTAACAAACTGATCACTGAGGAGAAACGTGTAACTCTGTGAGTTGCATTCACACATGGCAATGCAGTTTCTCCGAATACTTCTCTTTAGTTATTATATGAGGATATTTCCTTTTTCACAATAGCCCTCAATTAGCTCCCAAGTATACCTTTGCAGAATCCACTACAAAAGTGTTAGCAAACTGTTCCAAAGAAGGGAAGGGTGGAACTCTGTAGTTATTATATGAGGATATTTACTTTTTGACCATGGGCCCCTATGGGTTCCCAAATATCACTTTACAGTTTCCACGAAAAGAGTGTTAGCAAACTGCTTCCTGAAGTCTACGTTTTAGGTCTGTGAGATGAACTCACAGATCAGAAAGACGTTTCTCAGAAAGCTTCTTTCACGTTTTGAACGGATGAAATGTCCTTTATCAGCGTAGGGCTCAATGCGATCCAAAGAAGCCGTTCTCAGATTCCTCAAAGACAGTGTTAATGGACTGCTCCAGGAAACATAAGTGTAACTCGGTGAGATGAATGCACACTTCACCAAGAAGTTTCTAGGATAACTTCTTTCTAGTTTTCATCTGTGGATATTTCCTTTGTCACCGTAAGGTTCATTGCGCTATGAAGTATCTAATTGCAGATATCCAGAAAACTGTGTTAACAAACTGATAACTCAACAGAAACGTGTAACTCTGTGAGTTGCATTCACCCATGGCAATGCAGTTTCTCAGAAAACTTCTCTTTAGTTATAATGTGAGGATATTTCCTTTTTCACCATAGCCCTCAATGAGCTCCCAAATATACCTTTGCGGAATCCATGACAACAGTGGTAGCAAACGGTTCTAAGAAGCGAAGGGTGGAACTCTGTGTGATGAAGCCACACATCAGAAAGGAATCTCTCAGAAATCTTCTCTCTAGTTATTATGTGAGGATATTCCTTTTTCACCATGGGCCCCTATGGGCTCCCAAATATCACTTTACACATTCCACGAAAATAGTGTTAGCAAACTGCTTCCTGAAGTCTAAGTTATAAGTCTGGGAGATGAAATCACAGATCAGAAAGAAGTTTATCACAAAGCTTCCTTCACGTTTTGAACGGATGAAATTTCCTTTATCAGCATAGGCCTCAATGCGATCCAAAGAAGCCGATCTCAGACTCCTCAAATACAGTGTTAATGGACTGCTCCAAAAAACATAAGTGAATTCTGTGAGATGAATTCACACATCACCAAGAAGTTTCTAAGAAAGCTTCTTTCTAGTTTTCATCTGTGGATATTTCCTTTGTCACCGTAAGGTTCATTGCGCTATGAAGTATCTAATTGCAGATTTCCAGAAAACTCTGTTAACAAACTGACCACTGAGAGAAACGTGTAATTCTGTGAGTTGCATTCACACATGGCAGTGCATTTTCTCAGAAAGCTTCTCTATACTTATATGTGAGGATATTTCCTTTTTCACCATAGCCCTCAATGAGCTCCCAAATATACCTTTGCAGAAATCCACGACAACAGTGTTAGCAAACTGTTCCAAGAAGGGAAGGGTGGAACTCTGTGTGATGAAGCCACACATCAGAAAGGAATCTCTCAGAAAGCTTCTCTCTAGTTATTATGTGAGGATATTTCCTTTTTCACCATGGGCCCCTATGAGCTCCCAAATATCACTTACAGATTCCACGAAAAGAGTGTTAGCAAACTGCTTCCTGAATTCTAAGTTATAAGTCTGTGAGATGAACTCACAGATCAGAAAGTCGTTTCTCAGAAAGCTTCTTTCACGTTTTGAACGGATGAAATTTCCTTTATCAGCGAAGGTCTCAATGCGATCCAAAGAAGCCGTTCTCAGATTCCTCAAAGACAGTGTTAATGGACTGCTCCAGGAAACATAAGTGTAACTCTGTGAGATGAATTCACACATCACCAAGAAGTTTCTAAGAAAACTTCTTTCTAGTTTTCATCTGTGGATATTTCCTTTGTCACCGTAAGTTTCATTGCGCTATGAAGTATCTAATTGCAGATTTCCATGAAAACTGTGTTAACAAACTGATCACTGAAGAGAAACGTGTAACTCGGTGAGTTGCATTCACACATGGCATTGCAGTTTCTCAGAAAGCTTCTCTTTAGTTATTATGTGAGGATATTTCCTTTTTCACCATTGCCCTCAATGAGCTCCCAAATATACCTTTGCAGAATCCACGACAACAGTGTTAGCAAACTGTTTTAAAGAAGGGAAGGGTGGAACTCTGTGTTATGAAGCCACACATCAGAAAGGAATCTCTCAGAAAGCTTCTCTCTAGTCATTAGGTGAGGATATTTCCTTTTCACCATGGGCCCCTATGGCTCCCAAATATCACTTTACATATTCCACGAAAAGAGTGTTAGCAAACTGCTTCCTGAAGTCTAAGTTATAGGTCTGTGAGATGAACTCACAGATCAGAAAGAAGTTTCTCAGAAAGCTTCTTTCACGTTTTGAACGGATGAAATTTCCTTTATCAGCGTAGGGCTCAATGCGACCCAAAGAAGCCGTTCTCAGATTCCTCAAAGACAGTGTTAATGGACTGCTCCACGAAACATAAGTGTAACTCTGTGAGATGAATTCACACATCACCAAGAAGTTTCTAAGAAAACTTCTTTCTAGTTTTCATCTGTGGATATTTCCTTTGTCACCGTAAGGTTTCATGCGCTATGAAGTATCTAATTGCAGATTTCCTGAAACTGTGTTAACAAACTGATCACTGAAGAGAAACGTGTAACTCTGTGAGTTGCATTCACACATGGCAATTCAGTTTCTCAGAAAGCTTCTCTTTTAGTTATTATGTGAGGATATTTCCTTTTTCACCATAGCCCTCAATGAGCTCCGAAATATACCTTTGCAGAATCCACGAAAACAGTGTTAGAAAACTGTTCCAAGAAGGGAAGGGTGGAACTCTGTGTGATGAAGCCACACATCAGAAAGGAATCTCTCAGAAAGCTTCTCTCTAGTTATTAGTTGAGGATATTTCCTTTTTCACCATGGGCGCCTAATGGGCTCCCAAATATCACTTTACAGATTCCACGAAAAGAGTGATAGCAAACTGCTTCATGAAGTCTAAGTATAAGGCTGTGAGATGAACTCACAGATCAGAAAGTCGTTTCTCAGAAAGCTTCTTTCACGTTTTGAACGGATGAAATTTCCTTTATCAGCGTAGGCCTCAATGCGATCCAAAGAAGCCGTTCTCAGATTCCTCAAAGACAGTGTTAATGGACTGCTCCATGGAAACATAAGTGTATCTCTGTGAGATGAATTCACACATCACCAAGAAGTTTCTAAGAAAGCTTCTTTCTAGTTTTCATCTGTGGATATTTCCTTTGTCACGTAAGGTTCATTGCGCTATGAAGTATCTAATTGCGGATTTCCAGAAAAGTGTGTTAACAAACTGATCAATGAGGAGAAACGTGTAACTCTGTGAGTTGCATTCACACATGGCAATGCACTTTCTCAGAAAGCTTCTCTTTAGTTATTATGTGAGGATATTTCCTTTTTCACCATAGCCCTCAATGAGCTCCCAAATATACCTTTGCAGAATCCACGACAACAGTGTTAGCAAACTGTTCCAAGAAGGGAAGGGTGGAACTCTGTGTGATGAAGCCACACATCAGAAAGGAATCTCTCAGAAAGCTTCTCTCTAGTTAGTATGTGAGGATATTTACTTTTTCACCATGGGCCCCTAAGGCCTCCCAATTATCACTTTACAGATTCCACGTAAAGAGTGTTAGCAAACTGCTTCCTGAAGTCTAAGTTATAGTGCTGTGAGATGAACTCACAGATCAGAAAGACGTTTCTCAGAAAGCTTCTTTCACGTTTTGAACGGATGAAATTTCCTTTATCAGCGTAGGGCTCAATGCGATCCAAAGAAGCCGTTCTCAGATTCCTCAAAGACAGTGTTAATGGACTGCTCCAGGAAGCATAAGTGTCACTCTGTGAGATGAATTTCACACATCAGCCAAGAAGTTTCTAAGAAAACTTCTTTCTAGTTTCATCTGTGGATATTTCCTTTGTCACCGTAAGGTTCATTGCGCTATGAAGTATCTAATTGCAGGATTTCCAGAAAACTGTGTTAACAAACTGATCACTGAAAGAAACGTGTACCTCTGTGAGTTGCATTCACACCTGGCAATGCAGTTTCTCAGAGAAGCTTCTCTTTAGTTATTATGTGAGGATATTTCATTTTTCACCATAGCCCTCAATGAGCTCCCAAATATACCTTTGCAGAATCCACGACAATAGTGTTAGCAAACTGTTCCAAGAAGGGAAGGTGGAACCTGTGTGATGAAGCCACACATCAGAAAGGAATCTCTCCAGGAAAGCTTCTCTCTAGTTATTAGGTGAGGATATTCCTTTTTCACCATGGGCCTCTATGGGCTCCCAAATATCACTTTACAGATCCACGAAAAGAGTGTTAGCAAACTGCTTCCTGAAGTCTAAGTTATAAGTCTGTGAGATGAACTCACAGATCAGAAAGACGTTTCTCAGAAAGCTTCTTTCACGTTTTGAACGGATGAAATTTCCTTTATCAGCGAGGTCTCAATGCGATCCAAAGAAGCCGTTCTCAGATTCCTCAAAGACAGTGTTAATGGACTGCTCCAATACATAAGTGTAACTCGGTGAGATGAATTCACACTCACCAAGAAGTTTCTAGGAAACTTCTTTCTAGTTTTCATCTGTGGATATTTCCTTTGTCACCGTAAGGTTCATTGCGCTATGAAGTATCTAATTGCAGATATCCAAAACTGTGTTAACAAACTGATAACTCAAGAGAAACGTGTAACTCTGTGAGTTGCATTCACCCATGGCAATGCAGTTTCTCAGAAAACTTCTCTTTAGTTATAATATGATGATATTTCCTTTTTCACCATAGCCCTCAATGAGCTCCCAATATACCTTTGCGGAATCCATGACAACAGTGGTAGCAAACGGTTTAAGAAGGGAAGGGTGGAACTCTGTGTGATGAAGCCACAGATCAGAAAGGAATCTCTCAGAAATCTTCTCTAGTTATTAGTGAGGATATTTCCTTTTTCACCATGGGCCCCCTATGGGCTCCCAAATATCACTTACAGATTCCACGAAAAGAGTGTTAGCAAACTGCTTCATGAATTCTAAGTTATAAGTCTGTGAGATGAAATCACAGATCAGAAAGAAGTTTCTCAGAAAGCTTCCTTTCACGTTTTGAACGGATTGAAATTTCCTTTATCAGCGTAGGTCTCAATGCGATCCAAAGAAGCCGTTCTCAGATCCTCAAAGACAGGGTTAATGGACTGCTCCACGAAACATAAGTGTAATCTCTGTGAGCTGAATTCACACCATCACCAAGAAGTTTCTAAGGAAGACTTCTTTCTAGTTTTCATCTGTGGATATTTCCTTTGTCACCGTAAGGTTCATTGCGCTATGAAGTATCTAATTGCAGATTTCCTAGAAACCTGTGTTAACAAACTGATCACTGAAGAGAACGTGAAACTCGTGAGTTGCATTCACACATGGCAATGCAGTTTCTCAGAAAGCTTCTCTTAGTTATTATGTGAGGATATTTCCTTTTTCACCGTAGCCCTCAATGAGCTCCCAATTACCTTTGCAGAATCCACGAAAGCAGTGTTAGAAACTGTTCCAAGAACTGAAGGGTGGAACTCTGTGTGATGAATCCACACATTAGAAAGGATCTCTCAGAAAGCTTCTCTCTAGTTATTAGTTGAGGATATTTCCTTTTTCACCATGGGCCCTATGGGCCTCCAAATATCATTTACAGATTCCACGAAAAGAGTGTTAGCAAACTGCTTCCTGAAGTCTGTTATAAGTCTGTGAGATGAACTCACAGATAGAAAGACGTTTCTCAGAAAGCTTCTTTCACGTTTTGAAGGGATGAAATTTCCTTTATCAGCGAAGGCCTCAATGCGATCCAAAGAAGCCGTTCTCAGATTCCTCAAAGACGTGTTAATGGACTGCTCCACGAAAAAAACTGTTCTCTGTGAGATGAATTCACACATCACCAAGAAGTTTCTAAGAAAGCTTTTTTAGTTTTCATCTGTGGATATTTCCTTTGTCACCGTAAGGTTCATTGCGCTATGAAGTATAATTGCAGATTTCCAGAAACTGTGTTAACAAACTGATCACTGAGGAGAAACGTGTAACTCTGTGAGTTGCATTCACACATGGCAATGCACTTTCTCAGAAAGTCTTCTTTAGTTATTATGTGAGGATATTTCCTTTTCACCATAGCCCTCAATGAGCTCCCAAATACACTTTGCAGAATCCACGACAACAGTGTTAGCAAAATGTTCCAAAGGGAAGGGTCAACTCTGTGTGATGAAGCCACACATCAGAAAGGAATCTCTCAGAAAGCTTCTCTTAGTTATTAGTGAGGATATTTCCTTTTTCACCATGGTCCCTATGGGCTCCCAAATATCACTTTACAGATTCCACGAAAAGAGTGATAGAAACTGCTTCCTGAAGTCTAAGTTATAAGTCTGTGAGATGAACTCACAGATCAGAAAGAAGTTTCTCAGAAAGCTTCTTTCACGTTTTGAACGGATGAAATTCCTTTATCAGCGTAGGCTCAATGCGATCCAAAGAAGAAGTTTCTCAGATCCTCAAAGACAGTGTTAATGGACTCTCCAGGAAACATAAGTGTAACTCTGTGAGATGAATTCACATCATAAGAAGTTTAAGAAAGCTTCTTTCTAGTTTTCATCTGTGGATATTTCTTTGTCCGTAAGGTTCATTGCGCTATGAAGTATCTAATGGCGGATTTCCAGAAACTGTGTAACAAACTGATCACTGAGGAGAAACGTGTAACTCTGTGAGTTGCATTCACATGGCAATGCAGTTTCTCAGGAAGCTTCTCTTTAGTTATTATGTGAGGATATTTCCTTTTTCACCATAGCCCTCAATGAGCTCCCAAATATACCTTTGCGGAATCCACGACAACAGTGTAGCCAAACTGTTTCCAAGAAGGGAAGGGTGGAACTCTGTGTGAAGCCACCCATCAGAAAGGAATCTCTCAGAAAGCTTCTCTCCAGTTATTAGGTGAGGATATTTCCTTTTTCACCATGGGCGCCTATGGGCTCCCAAATATCCCTTTACAGTTTCCACGAAAAGAGTGTTAGCAAACTGCTTCCTTAAGTCTAAGTTATAAGTCTGTGAGATGAACTCACAGATCAGAAGACGTTCTCAGAGAGCTTCTTCCACGTTTTGGATGAAAATTTCCTTTATTAGCGTAGGCCTCAATGCAATCCAAAAGAAGCCGTTCTCATATTCCTCAAGACAGTGTTAATGACTGCTCCACGAAACATAAGTGTAATTCTGTGAGATGAATTCACACATCACCACGCAGTTTCTAAGAAAGCTTCTTCTAGTTTTCATGTGTGGATATTTCCTTTGTCACGTAAGGTTCATTGCGCTATGAAATATCAATTGCAGATTTCCAGAAAACTGTTAAAAAACTGATCACTGAGGAGAAAACGTGTAACTCTGTGAGTTGCATTCACAGTGGCAATGTAGTTTCTCAGAAATGCTTCTCTTTAGTTATTATGTGAGGATATTCCTTTTTCACCATAGCCCTCAATGCTCCCAAATATACCTTTGCAGAATCCACGACAACAGTGTTAGCAACTGTTCCAAGAATTGAAGGGTGGAACTCTGTGTGATGAAGCCACACATCAGAAAGGATTCTCTCGAAAGCTTCTCTAGTTATTAGGTGAGAACATTTCCTTTTTCACCATGGGCCCAATGGGCTCCCAAATATACTTTACAGATTCCACGAAAAGAGTGTTAGCAAACTGCTTCCTGAAGTCTAAGTTATAGTCTGTGAGATGAACTCACAGATCAGAAAGACGTTTCTCAGAAAGCTTCTTTCACGTTTTGAACGGATGAAATTCCTTTATCAGCGAAGGCTCAATGCGATCCAAAGAAGCGTTCTCAGATTCCTCAAAGACAGTGTTAATGGACTGCTCCAGGAAACATAAGTGTAACTCTGTGAGAGAATTCACACATCACCAAGAAGTTTCTAAGAAAACTTCTTTCTAGTTTTCATCTGTGGATATTTCCTTTGTCACCGTAAATTTCATTGCGCTATGAGTATCTAATTGCAGATTTCC
>NW_022141540.1:0-17339 GCF_007565055.1 Rhinopithecus roxellana
AACAGTCCATTATCACTGTTTTTGAGGAACCTGAGAAGGACGTCTTTTGATCGGATTGAGATCTACGCTGATAAAGGAAATATCATCAGTTCAAAACGTGAAAGGAGCTTTATGAGAACCTCTTTGTGATCTGTGAATTCCTCTCAAAGAGTTACAGCTTACTTCTCAGGAAGCAGTTTGCTAACACTCTTTTCATGGAATCTGCAAAGAGAGATTTGGGCACCTACGGACACATGGTGAAAAAGGAAACATCCTCAGATAATAACTAGAAAGAAGCTTTCTGAGAGATTGCTTTCTGAGGGGTGACTTCATCACACAGAGTTCCACCCTTCCCTTCTTGGAACAGTTTGCTAACTCTGTTATCTTGTGTTCTGCAAAGTGATATTTGGGAGCTCATTGAGGGCTATGGTGAAAAAGGAAATAATCTCAGATGAAAAATGGAAAGAAGGCTTCTGAGAAACTGCATTGCGACGTGTGAATGCAACTCACAGAGTAACACCTTTCTCTTCAGTGTTCAGTGTGATAACACGGTTTTCTGGAAATCTGCAAGGGGATATTTCTGAACGCAATGAAGCTTACTGTGACAAAGGAAATATCTTCAGATGAAAACTAGAATGAAGCTTTCGTAGAAACTTCTTTGTGATGTGTGAATTCATCTCACAGTTTTACACAGATGTTTCGTGCAACAGTCCATTATCACTGTTTTTGAGGAACCTGAGAAGGACTTCTTTGGATCGCATTGAGGCCTACGCTGATAAAGGAAATATCATCATTTTAAATCGTGAAAGAAGCTTTCTGAGAAACTTCTTTGTGATCTGTGAATTCCTCTCACAGAGTTACGCTTAGTTCTCAGGAAGCAGTTTGGTAGCACACTTTTCGTGGAATCTGCAAAGTAGATTTGGGAGCCCATATTGCCCATGTTGAAAACTGATATATCCTCAGATAATAACTAGAGAGAAGCTTTCTGAGAGATTGCTTTCTGATGTGTGACTTCATCACACAGAGTTCCACCATCCCTTCTTGGAACAGTATGCTAACTCTGTTATCTTGTGTTCTGCCAAAGTGATATTTGGGAGCTCATGAGGGGTATGGTGAAAAACGAAATATCCTCAGATGAAAAAGGAAAGAAGCCTTCTGAGAAACTGCATTGTGACGGTGAATGCAACTCAAAGAGTAACACCTTTCTTTTCAGTGTTCAGTGTGCTAACACTGTTTTCTGGAAATCTGCCAGGGGATATTTCTGAAGACATATGAAGCTTACGGATGACAAGGAAATATCCTCAGATGAAAAGTAGAAAGAAGCTTTCCTAGAAACTTCTTTGGGATGTGTGAATTCATCTCACTTAGTTACACTTATGATTCCTGCAACAGTCTAGTATCACTGATTTTGAGGAACCTGAGAAGGATTTCTTTGGATCGCATTGAGGCCTACGCTGAGAAAGGAAATATCATCAGTTCAAAACGTGAAAGAAGCTTTCTGAGAAAATTCTTTGTGATCTGTGAATTCCTCTCACAGAGTTACGGCTTAGCTCTCAGGAAGCAGTTTGCTAACACTCTTTTCCTGGAATCTGCAAAGTATATTTTGGATCCCATAGTTGTCCGTGCTGAAAATGCATATATCCTCAGATAATAACTTGAGAGAAGCTTCATGTAAGATTGCTTTCTGATGGCTGACTTCATCACACAGAGTTCCCCCCTTCCCTTCTTGCAACAGTTTGCTAACTCTGTTATCTTGTGTTCTGCAAAGAGATATTATGGTGCTCATTGAGGGCTATGGTGAAAAAGGAAATATCCTCAGAAGAAAAAGTGGAAAAGAAGCCTTCTGAGAGACGGCATTGCCATGTGTGAATGCCACTCACAGAGTTACACCTTTCTCTTCAGTGTTCAGTGTGCTGACACAGTTTTCTGGAAATCTTCAACGGGATACTTCTGAACGCAACGAAGCTTACGGAGACGAAGGGAATATCCTAGGATGAAAACTAGAAAAGAAGCTTTCCTAGAAACTTCTTGTGATGTGTGAATTCATCTCACAGAGTTACACTTATGTTCCTGCAACAGTCCATTATCACTCTTTTTGAGGAACCTGAGAAGGACTTCTTTGGATCGCATTGTGGCCTACGCTGATAAAGGAAATATCATGAGTTCAAAACGTGAAAAGAAGCTTTCTGAGAAACTTCTTTGTGATCTGTGAATTCCTCTCACATAGTTACAGCTTAGTTCTCAGGAAGCAGTTTGCTAACATTCTCTTCGTGGACCTGCAAAGTGACATTGGAAGCCCATAGGGGCCCATGGTGAAAAGGGAAATATTCTCAGATAATAACTAGAGAGAAACTTTCTGAGAGGATTGCTTTCTGATGTGGACTACATCACACAGAGTTCCAACCCTTCCCTTCTTGGAACAGTTTGATAACTCTGTTATCTTGTGTCCTGCAAGGTGATATTTGGGGAGCTCATTGAGGGTATGGTGAAAAGGAAATATCTTAGATGAAAACTGGAAAGAAGCTTTCTGAGAAACTGCATTGTGATGTGTGAATGCAACTCACAGAGTTAACCCTTTCTCTTCAGTGTTCAGTGTGCTAACACTTTTTGGAAATCTGCAATGGGATACTTCTGAACGCAATGAGCTTTCGGTGACAAGGAAATATCCTCAGATGAAAACTAGAAAGAATTTCCTAGAAACTTGTTGGTGAATTGTGAATTCATCTCACAGTTACACTTATGTTCCTGCAACAGTCCATTATCACTTTTTTGAGGAACCTGAGAAGGACTTCTTGGATCGCATTGAGGCCTAGGCTGATAAAGGAAATATCATCAGTTCAAAACGTGAAAGAAGCTTTCTGAGAAACTTCTTTGTGATCTGTGAATTCTCTCACAGTGTTACAGCTTAGTTCTCAGGAAGCAGTTTGCTAACTCTTTTTGGAACTGCAAACTGATTTGGGAGCCCAAGGGGCCCATGGTGAAAAGGAAATATCCTCAGATAATAAGTAGAGAGAAGCTTTCTGAGAGATTGCTTTCTGATGTGTGACTTCATCACCAGAGTTCCACCCTTCCCTTCTTGGAACAGTTTGCTAACTCTGTTATCTTGTTTCTGCAAAGTGATATTTGGGAGCTCATTGAGGGCTATATGGAAAAGGAAATATCCTCAGATGAAAACTGGAAAGAAGCCTTCTGAGAAACTGCATTGCGATGTGTGAGCAACTCACAGAGTTACACCTTTCTCTTCAGTGTTCAGTGTGCTACACAGTTTTCTGGAAATCTGCAATGGGATACTTCTGAACGCAATGAAGCTTACGTGACAAAGGAAATATCCTCAGATAAAACTAGAAAGAAGCTTTCCTAGAAACTTCTTGGTGATGTGTGAATTATCTCACAGAGTTACACTTATGTTTCCTGCAACAGTCCATTATCACTGTTTTTGAGGAACCTGGAAGGACTTCTTGGATCACATTGAGGCCTACGCTGATAAAGGAAATATCATCAGTTCAAAACGTGAAAGAAGCTTTCTGAGAAACTTCTTTGTGATCTGTGAATTCCTCTCACAGAGTTACAGCTTAGTTCTCAGGAAGCAGTTTGCTAACACTCTTTTCGTGGAACTGCAAAGTGAGATTTGGGAGCCCATAGGCCCATGGTGAAAAAGGAATCCTCAGATAATAACTAGAGAGAAGCTTTCTGAGAGATTGCTTTCTGATGTGTGACTTCATCACAGAGTTCCACCCTTCCCTTCTTGGAACAGTTTGCTAACTCTGTGATCTTGTGTTCTGCAAAGTGATATTTGGGAGCTCATTGAGGGCTATGGTGAAAAAGGAAATATCCTCAGATGAAAACTGGAAAGAAGCCTTCTGAGAAACTGCATTGCGATGTGTGAATGCAACTCAGAGTTACACCTTTCTCTTCAGTGTTCTGTGCTAACACAGTTTTCTGAAATCTGCAATGGGATACTTCTGAACGCAATGAAGCTTACGGTGACAAAGGAAATATCCTCAGTGAAAACTAGAAAGAAGTTTCCTAGAAACTTCTTGGTGATGTGTGAATTCATCTCACAGAGTTACACTTATGTTTCCTGCAACAGTCCATTATCACTGTTTTTGAGGAACCTGAGAAGGACTTCTTTGGATCGCATTGAGGCCTACGCTGATAAAGGAATATCATCAGTTCAAAACGTGAAAGAAGCTTTCTGAGAAACTTCTTTGTGATCTGTGAATTCCTCTCACAGAGTTACAGCTTAGTTCTCAGGAAGCAGTTTGCTAACACTCTTTTGTGGAACTGCAAAGTAGATTTGGGAGCCCATAGGCCCATGGAAAAGGATATCCTCAGATAATAACTAGAGGAAGCTTCTGAGAGATTGCTTTCTGATGTGTGACTTCATCACACAGAGTTCCACCCTTCCCTTCTTGGAAAGTTTGCTAACTCTGTTATCTTGTGTTCTGCAAAGTGATATTTGGGAGCTCATTGAGGGCTATGGTGAAAAAGGAAATATCCTCAGATGAAAACTGGAAAGAAGCCTTCTGAGAAACTGCATTGCGATGTGTGAATGCAACTCACAGAGTTACACTTTCTCTTCAGTGTTCAGTGTGCTAACACAGTTTTCTGGAAATCTGCAATGGGATACTTCTGAACGCAATGAAGCTTACGGTGACAAAGGAAATATCCTCAGTGAAAACTAGAAAGAAGCTTTCCTAGAAACTTCTTGGTGATGTGAATTCATCTCACAGAGTTACACTTATGTTTCCTGCAACAGTCCATTATCACTGTTTTGAGGAACCTGAGAAGGACTTCTTTGGATCGCATTGAGGCCTACGCTGATAAAGGAATATCATCAGTTCAAAACGTGAAAGAAGCTTTCTGAGAAACTTCTTTGTGATCTGTGAATTCCTCTCACAGAGTTACAGCTTAGTTCTCAGGAAGCAGTTTGCTAACACTCTTTGTGGAACTGCAAAGTAGATTTGGGAGCCCATAGGGGCCCATGGTGAAAAGGAAATATCCTCAGATAATAACTAGAGAGAAGCTTTCTGAGAGATTGCTTTCTGAGGTGTGACTTCATCACACAGAGTTCCACCCTTCCCTTCTTGGAAACGTTTGCTAACTCTGTTATCTGTGTTCTGCAAGTGATATTTGGGAGCTATGAGGGCTATGGTGGAAAAGGAAATATCTCGATGAAAACTGGAAAGAAGCCTTCTGAGAAACTGCATTGCGATGTGTGAATGCAACTCACAGAGTTAACAACTTTCTCTTCAGTGTCAGTGTGCTAACACAGTTTTCTGGAAATCTGCAAGGGAATACTTTCTGAATGCAATGAAGCTTACGGGACAAAGGGAACTATCTTCAGATGAAACCTTGAAATGAAGCTTTCCGTAGAAACTCTTGGTGATGTGTGAATTCATCTCACAGAGTTACACTTATGTTTCCTGCAACAGTCCATACACTGTTTTTTGAGGAAACTGAGAAGGACTTCTTTGGATCGCATTGAGGCCTACGATGATAAAGAAATATCATCAGTTCAAACGTGAAAGAAGCTTTCTGAGAAACTTCTTTGTGATCTGTGAATTCCTCTCACAGAGTTACGCTTAGTTCTCAGGAAGCAGTTTGCTAACATTCTCTTCGTGGAACTGCAAAGTGAATTTGGGAGCCCATAGGGGCCCATGGTGAAAAAGGAAATATCCTCAGATAATAACTAGAGAGAAGCTTTCTGAGAGATTGCTTTCTGATGTGTGACTTCATCACACAGAGTTCCACCCTTCCCTTCTTGGAACAGTTTGCTAACTCTGTTATCTTGTGTCTGCAAAGTGATATTTGGAGCTCATTGAGGGCTATGGTGAAAAGGAAATATCCTCAGATGAAAACTGGAAAGAAGCCTTCTGAGAAACTGCATTGCGATGTGTGAATGCAACTCACAGAGTTAACCTTTCTCTTCAGTGTTCAGTGTGCTACACAGTTTTCTGGAAATCTGCAATGGGATACTTCTGAACGCAATGAAGCTTACGTGACAAGGAAATATCCTCAGATAAAACTAGAAAGAAGCTTTCCTAGAAACTTCTTGGTGATTGTGAATTCATCTCACAGAGTTACACTTATGTTCCTGCAACAGTCCATTATCACTGTTTTTGAGGAACCTGAGAAGGACTTCTTGGATCGCATTGAGGCCTACGCTGATAAAGGAAATATCATCAGTTCAAAACGTGAAAGAAGCTTTCTGAGAAACTTCTTTGTGATCTGTGAATTCCTCTCACAGAGTTACAGCTTAGTTCTCAGGAAGCAGTTTGCTAACTCTTTTTGGAACTGCAAAGTGAGATTTGGGACCCATAGGGCCCATGTGAAAAAGGAAATCCTCAGATAATAAGTAGAGAAACTTTCTGAGAGATTGCTTTCTGATGTGTGACTTCATCCCACAGTTCCACCCTTCCCTTCTTGGAACAGTTTGCTAACTCTGTTATCTTGTGTTCTGCAAAGTGATATTTGGAAGCTCATTGAGGGCTATTGAAAAAGGAAATATCCTCAGATGAAAAGTGGAAAGAAGCCTTCTGAGAAACTGCATTGCGATGTGTGAATGCAACTCACAGAGTTACACCTTTCTCTTCAGTGTTCTGTGTGCTAACACAGTTTTCGGAAATCTGCAATGGGATACTTCTGAACGCAATGAAGCTTACGGTGAGAAAGGAAATATCCTCAGTTGAAAACTAGAAAGAAGATTTCCTAGAAACTTCTTGATGATGTGTGAATTCATCTCACAGAGTTACACTTATGTTTCCTGCAACAGTCCATTATCACTGTTTTTGAGGAACCTGAGAAGGACTTCTTTGGATCGCATTGAGGCCTACGCTGATAAAGGAATATCATCAGTTCAAAACGTGAAAGAAGCTTTCTGAGAACTTCTTTGTGATCTGTGAATTCCTCTCACAGAGTTACAGCTTAGTTCTCAGGAAGCAGTTTGCTAACACTCTTTTAGTGGAACCTGCAAAGTAGATTTGGGAGCCCATAGTTGCCCATGCTGAAAATGGATATCCTCAGATAATAACTAGAGAGAAGCGTTCTGAGAGATTGCTTTCTGATGTGTGACTTCATCACACAGAGTTCCACCCTTCCCTTCTTGGAAAAGTTTGCTAACTCTGTTATCTTGTGTTCTGGAAAGTGATATTTGGGAGCTCATTGAGGGCTATGGTGGAAAAGGAAATATCCTCAGATGAAAACTGGAAAGAAGCCTTCTGAGAAACTGCATTGCGATGTGTGAATGCAACTCACAGAGTTAACAATTTCTCTTCAGTGTTCAGTGTGCTAACACAGTTTTCTGGAAATCTGGAATGGGATACTTCTGAACGCAATGAACCTTACGGTGACAAAGGAAATAGCCTCAGATGAAACTAGAAATAAGCTTTATTAAAAAACTTCTTGGTGATGTGTGAATTCATCTCACACAGTTACACTTATGTCTAATGCAGTCCAATATCACGGTTTTGAGGAACCTGAGAAGGACTTCTTTGGATCGCATTGAGGCTACGCTGATAAAGAAAATATCATCAGTTCAAAACGTGAAAGAAGCTTTCTGAGAAACTTCTTTGTGATCTGTGAATTCCTCTCACAGATTTTCAGCTTAGTTCTCAGGAAGCAGTTTGCTAACACCCTTTTCGTGGAATCTGCAAAGTGAGGTTTGGGAGCAAATAGCGGCCCATGGTGAAAAAGGAAATATCCTCAGATAATAACTAGAGAGAAGCTTTTGAGAGATTGCTTTCTGATGTGTGACTTCATCACACAGAGTTCCACCGTTTCTTCTTTTAAAAGTTTGCTAACTCTTTTATCCTGTGTTCTGCAAAGTGATATTTGGGAGCTCATTGAGGGCTATGTTGAAAAAGGAAATATCCTCAGATCAAAACTGGAAAGAAGCCTTCTGAGAAACTGAATGGCGATGTGTGAATGCAACTCACAGAGTTACACCTTTCTCTTCAGTGTTCAGTTTGCTGACACAGTTTTCTGGAAATCTGCAATGAGATACTTCTGAACGCCATGAACCTTATGGTGACAAAGGAAATATCCTCAGTTGAAAACTGGAAAGAAGCTTTCCTAGAAACCTCTTGGTGATGTGTGAATTCATCTCACAGATTTACACTTATGTTTCCTTCACCAGTCCATTATCACTGCTTTTGAGGAAACTGAGAAGGACTTCTTTGGATCGCATTGAGGCCTACGCTAATAAAGGTAATATCATCAGTTCAAAACGTGAAAGAAGCTTTCTGAGAAACTTCTTTGTGATCTGCGAATTCCTCTCACAGAGTTACAGCTTAGTTCTCAGGAAGCAGTTTCCTAACACTCTTTTCGTGGAATCTGCAAAGTGAGATTTGGGAGCCCTTAGGGGCCATGATGAAAAAGGAAATATCCTCAGATAATAACTTCAGAGAAGCTTACTGAGAGATGGCTTACTGATGTGTG
Organism: Rhinopithecus roxellana; assembly: GCF_007565055.1. NCBI lineage: Eukaryota > Metazoa > Chordata > Mammalia > Primates > Cercopithecidae > Rhinopithecus > Rhinopithecus roxellana. Next base: position 8,419 of record NW_022141540.1, read on the forward strand.
ACTTCATCACACAGAGTTCCATCCTTCCCTTCTTGGAAGAGTTTGCTAACTCTGTTATCTTGTGTTCTGCAAAGTGATTATTGGGAGCTCATCAACAGCTATGGTGAAAAAGGAAATATCCTCAGATGAAAACTGGAAAGAAGCCTTCTGAGAAACTGCATTGCGATGTGTGAATGCAACTCACAGAGTTACACCTTTCTCTACAGTGTTCAGTGTGCTGACACAGTTTTCTGGAAATCTGCAATGGGATACTTCTGAACGCATTGAAGCTCACTGTGACAAAGGAAATATCCTCAGTTGAAATCTAGAAAGAAGCTGTCCTAGAAACTTCTTGGTGATATGTGAATTCACATCACAGAGTTACAGTTATGTGTCCTGCAACAGTCCGTAATCACTGTTTTTGGGAACCTGAGAAGGACTTCTTTGGATCGAATTGAGGCCTACGCTGATAAAGGAAATATCATCAGTTCAAAACGTGAAAGAAGTTTTCTGAGAAACTTCTTTGTGATCTGTGAATTCCTCTCACAAAGTTACAGCTTAGTTCTCAGGAAGCAGTTTGCTAACACTCTTTTCGAGGAATCCGCAAAGAGAGATTTGGGAGCCCATGGGGCCCATGGTGAAAAAGATATATCCTCAGATAATAAGTAGAGAGAAGCTTTCTGAGGGATTGCTTTCTGATGTGTGACTTCATCCCACAGAGTTCCACCGTTCCCTTCTTGGATCAGTTTGCTAACTCTGTTATCTTGTGTTCTGCAAAGTGATATTTGGAAGCTCATTGAGGGCTATGGTGAAAAAGGAAATAACCTCAGAAGAAAACTGGAAAGAAGCCTTCTGAGAAACTGCATTGCGATGTGTGAATGCAACTCAGAGTTACACCTCTCTCTTCAGTGTTCAGTGTGCTAACACAGTTGTTTTGGAAATCTGCAATGGGATACTTCTGAACGCCATGAAGCTTACAGTGACAAAGGAAATATCCTCAGACGAAAAATAGAAAGAAGTTTCTTAGAAACTTCTTGGTGATGTGTGAATTCATCTCATAGAGTTACACTTAAGTATCCTGCAACAATCCATTATCACTGTATTTGAGGTACCTGAGAAGGAATACTTTGGATCGCATTGAGGCCTACGCTGATAAATAAAATATCATCTGTTCAGAACGTGAAAGAAGGTTTATGAGAAACTACTTTGTGATCTGTGAATTCCTCTTACAGAGTTAAACCCTGGTTCTCAGGAAGCAGTTTGCTAACACTGTTTGCGTGGAATCTGCAAAATGAGAATTGGGAGCCCAGAGGATCCCACAGTGAAAAAGGAAACATCCTCAGATAATAAGTAGAGAGAAGCTTTCTGAGAGATTGCTTTCTGATGTGTGACTTAATCACACAGAGTTCCACCCTTCCCTTCTTGGAAAACTTTGCTAACTCCTGTTATCTTGTGTTCTCCAAAGTAATATTTGGGAAATCATTTAGGGCTATCGTGAAAAAGGAAATATCCTCAGATGAAAACTGGAAAGAAGCCTTCTGAGAAAATGCATTGTGATATGTGAATGTAACTCACAGAGTTACACCTTTCCCTCAGTGTTCTTTGTCCTAGCACAGTATTCTGGAAATCTGCAATGGGATACTTCTGAACGCAATGAAGCTTACGGAGACAAAGTAAATATCCTCAGTTGAAAATTAGAAAGAAGGTTTCCTAGAAACTTCTTGATGTGTGAATCATCTCACAGAGTTACACTTATGTTTCCTGCAACAGTCCATTCACTCTTTTGAGGAACTGAGAAGTATTCTTTGGATCTTGATGCCTACGCTGATAAAGGAATTATCATCAGTTCAAAATGTGAAAGAAGCTTTCTGAGAAACTACTTTGTGATCTGTAATTCCTCTCACATAGTTACAGCTTAGTTCTCAGGAAGCAGTTTGCTAACTCTCTTTTCGTGGAATCTGCAAAGTGAGATTTGGGAGCCCATCGGGCTCATGTTGAAAAAGGAAATATCCTCAGATAATAACTAGAGAGAAGGTTTCAGAGATTGCTTTCTGATGTGTGACTTCATCACACAGAGTTCCAACCTTCCCTTCTTGGAACAGTTTTCTCTGTTTGTTGTGTTCAGCAAAGTGATATTTGGGAGCTCATTGAGGGCTATGGTGAAAAAGGAAATATCCTCAGATGAAAACTGGAAAGAAGCCTTCTGAGAAACTGCATTGCGATGTGTGAATGCAACTCACAGAGTTACACCTTTCTCTTCAGTGTTCAGTTTGCTAACACAGTTTCTGGAAATCTGCAATGGGATACTTCTGAACGCAATGAAGCTTTCAGTGACAAAGGAAATATCCTCAGATTAAAAAGAAGAACTTCTTAGAAACTCTTGGATGGGAATTCATCTCACAGAGTTACACATATGTTTCATGCATCAGTCATTTATCACTGTTTTTGAGGACCTGAGAAGGACTTTTTGGATTGCATTGAGGCCTACGCTGATAAAGGAAATATCATCAGTTCAAAACGTGAAAGTAGCTTTTTGGGAAACTTCTTTGTGATCTGTGAATTCCTCTCACAGAGTTACAGCTTAGTTCTCAGGAAGCAGTTTGCTAACACTCTTTTCGTGGAATCTGCAAAGTGAGATTTGGGAGCCCATAAATGCCCATGGTGAAAAAGGAAATATCTTCAGATAATAACTGGAGAGAAGATTACTGAGAGATTGCTATCTCATGTGTGACTTCATCACACAGAGTTCCACCCTTCCCTTCTTGGAACAGTTGCTAACTCTGTTTCTTGTGTTCGGCAAGTGATATTTGGGAGCTCATTGAGGGCTATGGTGGAAAAGGAATATCCTCAGATGAAAACTGGAAAGAAGCCTTCTGAGAAACTGCATTGCGATGTGTGAATGCAACTCACAGAGTTACCCTTTCTCTTCAGTGTTCAGTGTGCTACACAGTTTTCTGGAAATCTGCAATGGGATACTTCTGAACGCAATGAGCTTACGGTGACAAAGGAAATATCCTCAGATGAAAACTAGAAAGAAGCTTTCTAGAAACTTCTTGTGATGTGAATTCATCTCACGAGTTACACTTATGTTTCCTGCAACAGTCCATTATCACTGTTTGAGGAACCTGAGAAGGACTTCTTTGGATCGCATTGAGGCCTACGCTGATAAAGGAAATACCATCAGTTCAAAACGTGAAAGAAACTTTCTGAGAAACTTCTTTGTGATCTGTGAATTCCTCTCACAGAGTTACAGCTTAGTTCTCAGGAAGCAGTTTGCTAACACTCTTTTCGTGGCATCTGCAAAGTGAGATTTGGGAGCCCATAGGGGCCCATGGTGAAAAAGGAAATATCCTCAGATAATAACTAGAGAGAAGCTTTCTGAGAGATTGCTTTCTGATGTGTGACTTCATCACACAGAGTTCCACCTCCCTTCTTGGAACAGTTTGCTAACTCTGTTATCTTGTGTTCTGCAAAGTGATATTTGGAGCTCATTGAGGGCTATGGTGAAAAAGGAAATATCCTCAGATGAAAACTGGAAAGAAGCCTTCTGAGAAACTGCATTGCGATGTTGAATGCAATCACAGAGTTACACCTTTCTCTTCAGTGTTCAGTGTGCTAACACAGTTTTCTGGAAATCTGCAATGGGATACTTCTGAACGCAATGAAGCTTACGTGACAAAGGAAATATCCTCAGTGAAAACTAGAAAGAAGCTTTCTAGAAACTTCTTGGTGATGTGTGAATTCATCTCACAGAGTTACACTTATGTTTCCTGCAACAGTCCATTATCACTGTTTTGAGGAACCTGAGAAGGACTTCTTTGGATCGCATTGAGGCCTACGCTGATAAAGGAAATATCATCAGTTCAAAACGTGAAAGAAGCTTTCTGAGAAACTTCTTTTGATCTGTGAATTCCTCACAGAGTTACAGCTTAGTTCTCAGGAAGCAGTTTGCTAACACTCTTTTCGTGGAATCTGCAAAGTGAGATTTGGGAGCCCTAGGGGCCCATGGTGAAAAAGGAAATATCCTCAGATAATAACTAGAGAGAAGCTTTCTGAGAGATTGCTTTCTGATGTGTGACTTCATCACACAGAGTTCCACCCTTCCCTTCTTGGAACAGTTTGCTAACTCTGTTATCTTGTGTTTCTAAAGTGATATTTGGGAGCTCATTGAGGGCTAATGTGAAAAAGGAAATATCCTCAATGAAAACTGGAAAGAAGCCTTGAGAACTGCATTGGCGATGTGTGAATGCAACTCACAGAGTTACACGCCTTTCTCTTCATGTTCAGTGTGCTAACACAGTTTTCTGGAAATCGCAATGGGATACTTCTGAACGCAATGAAGCTTACGGTGAAAAGGAAATATCCTCAGTTGAAAACTAGAAAGAAGCTTTCCTAGAAACTTCTTGGTGATGTGTACCATCTCACAGAGTTACACTTATGTTTCCTGCAACAGTCCATTATCACTGTTTTTGAGGAACCTGAGAAGGACTTCTTGGTCGCATTGAGGCCTACGTTAAAGGAATATCTTCAGTTCAAAAGTTAAAAGAAGCTTTCTGAGAAACTTCTTTGTGATGTGTGAATTCCTCTCACAGTTTACAGCTTAGTTCTCAGAAGAGTTGCTAACACTCTTTCGTGGAATCTGCAAAGTGAGATTGGGCCCATCGTTGCCCATGGTGAAAAGGAATATCCTCATAATAACTAGAGAGAAGCTTTCTGAGAGATTGCTTTCTGATGTGTGACTTCATCACACAGAGTTCCACCCTTCCCTTCTTGGAACAGTTTGCTAACTCTGTTTCTTGTGTTCTGCAAAGTGATATTTGGGAGCTCATTGAGGCTATGGTGAAAGAATAAATATCCTCAGATGAAAACTGGAAGAGAAGCCTTCTGAGAAACTGCATTGCGATATGTGAATGCAACTCCAGAGTTACACCTTTCTCTTCGTGTTTAGTTGCTAACAGGTTTTTGGGAAATCTGCAATGGATAATTCTGAACCAATGAAGCTAGGTGACAAAGGAAATATCCTCAGTGAAAACTAGCAAGAAGTTTCCTAGAAACTTCTTGGATGTGTGAATTCATCTCAGAGAGTTACACTTATTTCCTGCAAAAGTCCATTCACTGTTTTGAGGAATGAGAATACTTCTGTGGTTCACATTGAGGCCTACGTTGATAAAGGAAATATCATCAGTTCAAAACGTGAAAGAAGCTTTCTGAGAAACTTCTTTGTGATCTGTGAATTCCTCTCACAGTGTTACAGCTTAGTTCTCAGGAAGCAGTTTGCTAAACTCGTTTTCGTGGAATCTGCAAAGTGAGATTTGGGAGCCCATAGGGGCCCATGGTGAAAAGGAAATATCTTCAGATAATAATAGAGAGAAGCTTTCTAAGAGATTGCTTTCTGATGTGTGACTTCATCACACAGAGTTACCTTCCCTTCTGGAAACCGTTTGCTAACTCTTCTTGTGTTCTGCAAAGTGATATTTGGGAGCTCTTTCAGGGCTATGGTGAAAAGGAAATATCCTCAGATGAAAAGGAAAGAAGCCTTCTGAAAACTGCATTGCGATGTGTGAATGCAACTCACAGAGTTTACACCTTTCTCTTCATGTCAGTGTGCTAACACAGTTTTCTGAAATCTGCAATGGGATACTTCTGAACGCAATGAAGCTTACGGTGAAAAGGAAATATCCTCAGATGAAAACTAGAAAGAACTTCTAGAAACTCTTGGTGATGTGTGAATTCATCTCACAGAGTTACACTTATGTTTCATGCAACAGTCCATTATCACTGTTTTGAGGACCTGAGCAGGACTTCTTTGATGGCATTGAGGCCTACACTGATAAAGGAATATCATCAGTTCAAAACGTGAAAGAAGCTTTCTGAGAAACTTCTTTGTGATCTGTGAATTCCTCTCACAGAGTTACAGCTTTGTTCTCAGGAAGCAGTTGCTAACACTCTTTCGTGGAATATGCACGTGAGATTTGGGAGCCATGAGGCCCATGGTAAAAAAGATCCTCAGATAATCACTAGAGAGAAGCTCTGAGAGATTGCTTTCTGATGTGACTTCATCACACAGAGTTCCCCTTCCTTCTGGAAAGTTGCTAACTCTGTTATCTTGTGTTCTGCAAAGTGATATTTGGGAGCTCATTGAGGGCTATGGTCAAAAAGGAAATATCCTCAGATGAAATGGAAAGAAGCCTTCTGAGAAACTGCATTGCGATGTGTGAATGCAACTCACAGAGTTACACCTTTCTTCAGTGTTCAGTGTGCTATACAGTGTTCTGGAAATCTGCAATGGGATACTTGAACTAAATGAAATTAGTGTGACAAAGGAAATATCCTCAGATGAAAACCTTGAAGGAAGCTTTCCTAGAAACGTCTTGGTGATGTGTGAATTCATCTCACAGAGTTATACTAGTTTCCAGCAACAGTCGATTACACTTTTTGAGGACCTGAGAAGGAATACTATGGATCGCATTGAGGCCTACGCTGATAAATAAAATATCATCTGTTCAAAACGTGAAAGAAGCTTTCTGAGAAACTTCTTTGTGATGTTGAATTCCACTCACAGAGTTACAGCTTTGTTCTCAGGAAGAGTTGGTAACACCTTTCTCGGAATCTGCAAAGTGAGATTTGGGAGCCCATCGGGGCCCATGGTGAAAAAGGAAATATCCTCTGAATAACTAGAGAGAAGCTTTCTGAGAGATTGTTTCTGATGTGTCACTTTATCACACAGAGTCCACACTTCCCTTCTTGTAACAGTTTGCTAACTCTTTATCTTGTGTTCTGCAAAGTGATATTTTGAGCTCATTGAGGGCTATGGTGAAAAAGGAAATATCCTCAAATGAAAACTCGAAAGAAGCCTTCTGAGAAAGTGCATTTCGATGTGTGAATGCAACTCACCGAGTTACACGTTCTCTTCAGTGATCAGTTTGCTAACTAAGTTTTCTGGAAATCTGCAATGGGATACCTTTTAGCGCAATGGAAGCTTACGGTGACAAAGGAAATATCCTCAGATGAAAACTGAAAGAACTTTCCTAGAAATTTCTTGGTGATGTGAATTCATCTCACAGAGTTACACTATGTTTCATGCAACAGTCCATTATCACTGTTTTGAGGAACCTGAGGAGGACTTCTTTTGATCGCATTGAGGCCTACGCTGCTAAAGGAAATATCATCAGTTCAAAATGTGAAAGAAGCCTTTGAGAAACTTCTTTGTGCTGTGAATTCCTCTCACAGTGTTACAGCTTAGTTCTCAGGAAGCAGTTTGCTAACACGCTTTCGTGGAATCTGCAAAGTGAGAATTGGGAGCCCATAGGGGCCCATGGTGAAAAGGAAATCCTCAGATAATAACTAGAGAGAAGCTTTCTGAGAGATTGCTTTCTGATGTGTGACTTCATCACACAGAGTTCCACATTTCCTTCTGGAACAGTTTGCTAACTCTCTTATCTTGTGTCTGCAAAGTGATATTTGGGAGCTCATTGAGGGCTATGAAAAGGAAATATTCTCAGATGAAAACTGGAAGAAGCCTTCTGAGAAACTGCAAGCGATGTGTGTGAATGCAACTCACAGAGTTACACCTTTCTCTTCAGTGTTCAGTGTGCTAAGACACAGTTTTCTGGAAATCTGCAATGGGATACTTCTGAACGCAATGCTTATGGTGACAAAGGAAATATCCTCAGATGAAACTAGAAAGCAGCTTTAAGAAAACTTCTTGGTGTGTGAATTCATCTCACAGAGTTACACTTAGTTTCCTGCAATAGTCCATATCACTGGTTTTGAGGAACCTGAGAAGGACTTCTTTGGATCGCATGAGGCCTACGCTGATAAAGGAAATCATCAGTTCAAAACGGAAAGAAGCTTTTGAGAAACTCTTTGTGATCTGTGAATTCCTCTCACAGAGTTACAGCTTAGCTCTCAGGAAGCAGTTTGCTAACCTCTTTTCGTGGAATCACAAAGTGATTTGGGAGCCCATAGGGGCCCTGGTGAAAAGGAAATTGACTCAGATATAATAAGAGAAGCTTTCTGAGATTGCTTTCTAATGTGTGACTTCATCACACAGAGTTCCACCCTTCCCTTCTTGGAACAGTTTGCTAACTCTCTTGTGTTCTGCAAAGTGATATTTGGGAGCTCATTGAGGGCTAGGGAAAAAAGGAAATATCCTCAGATGAAAAGTGGAAAGACCCTTCTGAGAAACTGCATTGCGATGTGTGAATGCAACTCACAGAGTTACACCTTTCTCTTCAGTGTTCAGTGTGCTAACACAGTTTTCTGGAAATCTGCAATGGGATACTTCTGAACGCACTGAAGCTTACGGTGACAAAGGAAATATCCTCAGATGAAAACTAGAAAGAAGCTTTCCTAGAAACTTCTTGGTGATGTGGAATTCATCTCACAGATTACACTTATGTTTCCTGCAACAGTCCATTTCACTGTTATTGAGGAAACTGAGAAGGACTTCTTTGGATCGCATGAGGCTACGCTGATAAAGGATAATATCATCAGTTCAAAACGTGAAAGAAGCTTTCTGAGAAACTTCTTTGTGATCTGTGAATTCCTTCACAGAGTTAGAGCTTCGTTCTCAGGAAGCAGTTGCTAACCCTCTTTTCGTGGAATCTGCAAAGTGAGATTTGGGACCATAGGGGCCCATGGTGAAAAAAGGAAATATCCTCAGATAATAACTAGAGAGAAGCTTTCTAGAGATTGCTTTCTGATGTGTGACTTCATCACACAGAGTTCCACCTTCCCTTCTTGAACAGTTTGCTAACTCTGTTTCTTGTGTTCTGCAAAGTGATATTGGGAGCTCATTGAGGGCTATCTGAAAAGGAAATATCCTCAGATGAAAACTGGAAAGAAGCCTTCTGAGAAACTGCATTGCGATGTGTGAATGCAACTCACAGAGTTACACCTTTCTTCAGTGTTCAGTGTGCTAACACAGTTTTGGAAATCTG
>NW_022141541.1:0-2947 GCF_007565055.1 Rhinopithecus roxellana
TTTCTGAGAAAGTTCTTTGTGATCTGTGAATTCGTCTCACAGAGTTACAACTTATTCTCAGAACAAGTTTGCTAACACTCTTTTCGTGGAATCTGCAAAGATATTTGGGAGACCAATAGGCCCAAGGGAAAGGAATATATCATAATAACTAGAAAGAAGCTTTCTGAGAGATTGCTTTCTGATGTGTGACTTCATCACACAGAGTTCCACCTTCCCTTCTTGGAACAGTTTGCTAACACTGTTCTCGTGGATTCAGCAAAGTGATATTTGGGAGCTCATTGGGCTATGGTGAAAAAGGAAATATCCTCAGACAGAAACTGGAAAGAACCCTTCTGAGAAACTGCATTGTGATGTGTGAATGTAACTCACAGAGTTACAAGTTTCTCTTCAGTGAGAGTTTGCTATCACAGTTTCCTTGAAATCTGCAATGGGATACTTCTTAGCGAGTGAAGCTCACGGTGACAAAGGAAATATCCTCAGAAGAAAACTAGAAAGAAGCCTTAGAAACTTCTTGGTGATGTGTGAATTCATCTCACAGAGTTACACTTATGTTTCATGGCAGCAGGCCATTAACACTGTCTTTCAGGAATCTGAGAAGGGCTACTTTGGATCGCATTGAGGCCTACGCTGATAAAGGAAATATCATCAGTTAAAAACGAGAAAGAAGCTTTCTGAGAAACTTTGTGATCTGTGAATTCGTCTCACAGAGTTACAACTTATTGCTCAGAACAAGTTTGCTAACACTCTTTTCGTGGAATCTGCAAAGTATATTGGGAGCCATATAGGCCATGGGAAAAAGGAAATATCCTCAGATAATAACTAGAGGAAGCTTTTGAGAGATTGCTTTTGATGTGTGACTTCATCACACAGATTCCACCTTCCCTTTGGAACAGTTTGCTAACACTTTCTCGTGGTCGCAAAGTGATATTTGGGAGCTCATTGAGGGCTATGGTGAAAAAGGAAATATCCTCAGACAGAAACTGGAAAGAACCCTTCTGAGAAACTGCATTGTGATGTGTGAATGTAACTCACAGTGTTACAAATCTCTTCAGTGATGATTTGCTATCACAGTTTCCTTGAAATCTGCAATGGGATACTTCTATCGCAGTGAAGCTCACGGTGACAAAGGAAATATCCTCAGAAGAAAACTAGAAAGAAGCTTTCTTAGAAACTTCTTGGTGATGTGTGAATTCATCTCACAAGTTACACTTATGTTTCTGGAGCAGGCCATTAACACTGTCTTTCAGGAATCTGAGAAGGGCTACTTTGGATCGCATTGAGGCCTACGCTGATAAAGGAAATATCATCAGTTAAAAACGAGAAGAAGCTTTCTGAGAAACTTCTTTGTGATCTGTGATTTCGTCTCACAGTTACAACATTCTCAGGAACAAGTTTGCTAACACTCTTTTCGTGGAATCTGCAAATGATATTTGGGAGACCATTGAGGCCCATGGGGAAAAGGAAATATCCATAATAACTGAGAGAATTTCTGAGAGATTGCTTTCAGATGTGTGACTTCATCACACAGAATTCCACCTTCCCTTCTTGGAACAGTTTGCTAACACTGTTCTCGTGGATTCAGCAAAGTGATATTTGGGAGCTCTTGAGGGCTATGGTGAAAAGGAAATATCCTCAGACAGAAACTGGAAAGAACCCTTCTGAGAAACTGCATTGTGATGTGTGAATGTAACTCACAGTAAAGTTTCTCTTCAGTTGAGTTTGCTATCACAGTTTCCTTGAAATCTGCAATGGGATACTTCTTAGCAGAGAAGCTCACGGTGACAAAGGAAATATCCTCAGAAGAAAACTAGAAAGAAGCTTTCTTAGAAACTTCTTGGTGATGTGTGAATTCACTCACCGAGTTACACTTATGTTTCTTGGAGCAGGCCATTAACACTGTCTTTCAGGAATCTGAGAAGGGCTACTTTGGATCGCATTGAGGCCTACGCTGATAAAGGAAATATCATCAGTTAAAAACGAGAAAGAAGCTTTCTGAGAACTTCTTGTGATCTGTGAATTCGTCTCACAGAGTTACAACTTATTGCTCAGAACAAGTTTGCTAACACTCTTTTCGTGGAATCTGCAAAGTGATATTTGGGAGCCAATGGAGCCCATGGGAAAAAGGAAATATCCTCGATAATAACTAGAGAGAAGCTTTCTGAGAGATTGCTTTCTGATGTGTGACTTCATCACACAGAATTCCACCCTTCCCTTCTTGGAACAGTTTGCTAACACTGTTCTTGGATTCAGCAAAGTGATATTTGGGAGCTCATTGAGGGGTATGGTAATAAAGCAAATATCCTCAGACAGAAACTGGAAGAACCTTCTGAGAAACTCCATTGTGATGTGTGAATGTAACTCAAAGAGTTACATGTTTCTTCAGTGATGGTTTGCTATCACAGTTTCCTTGCAATCTGCAATGGGATACTTCTTAGGGCAGTGACGCTCATGGTGACAAAAATATCCTCAGAAGAAAACTAGAAAGAAGCTTTCTTAGAAACTTCTTGGTGAGGTGTGAATTCATCTCACGAGTTACACTAATGTTTCATGGAGCAGACATTAACACTGTCTTTCAGGAATCTGAGAAGGGCTACATTGGATCGCATTGAGGCCTATGCTGATAAAGGAAATATCATCAGTTAAAAACGAGAAAGAAGCTTTCTGAGAAACTTCGTTGTGATCTGTGAATTCGTCTAACAGAGTTACAACTTATTGCTCCGAACACGTTTGCTAACACTCTTTTCGTGGAATCTGCGAAGTGATGTTTGGGAGCCAATGGAGGCCCATGGTGAAAAAGGAAATTCCTCGATAATAACTAGAGAGAAGCTTTCTGAAGATTGCTTCTGATGTGTGACTTCATCACACAGAGTTCCAACCTTCCCTTCTTGGAACAGTTTGCTAACACTGTTCTCGTGGATTCAGCAAAGTGATATTTGGGAGCTGATTG